>NW_008656303.1:4570-40334 GCF_000695815.1 Acanthisitta chloris | reverse complement strand
ACATCCACCACCAGAGCAAGAAATACCTTGTAGTTCCACCTTATCTTGCTAGTTTTCAAGACCCCTCTTTTTTTTCCCTTCCCCATCGTTCTCTTTTATCTGTATTTCATAATCCAGTGTTAAACACACAAGTCTCTGTATTTTTTAAAACAAATTACTATTGGGTGTTTAATCTTTCTGCTGGCCTTCCCTGGACACCTTGCCATCTCTGCTTGGCCCTTCAGGAGGTACAGCTTGTCCTGTGGGACCAGGAATTGCTCTAATCACGACATTGTACAGGGAGGACCCACAGCCCCCAAGTCCCATGTCTCCAGCCCCAAGCATCGCTGTGGGAGATAATAAAAGCATTCCCGCAGGGGTTAATAAAAGCATCCCTTGGGGCACAGTTGGCTGTGGGGGACCAGGAGGAGAGCTACCCCGGGGGGCAGAGCATGGCACTGGTGGTCCTGGTTCACTGTGCCACCCGCTCTGCAGAAAAGTTGACAATTTCTGGTGAGCAGCTATAAATCAGAGGCACGAGCTCAGCTGCTGCCTGACATGACATATAGCTCTATCGTTATGGCAACCACAGAAACAAATAAAAGTCTTGCCTTCGCTTGACAAGCCTTTGAGATGTCCTGATGGAGAGACAAGTGTTCAGCGGCAGAATGAATTCTCTTGAACTCGCTGTCGATTCATCTTCGTTTTGCTCCCAAGTGAGCCCCTTTGCTCTCTCAATTCTTTGCCAAAGTACAATCAACTAGGTTTTTTTATTTCTCTCTTTTTTTTTATTTGTTTGTTATGTTATTTTCAATTCTCTCAGTGGCAGAGCACTCTGCTCCCCAGCTCTGAGCCTGAATGTGTCCCATCTCGTTTCAAGGACAGGAGTGGGGCCCATGGCATTTGCCAGCTCAGCTTTGCCATGCCCTTGCATCACCACCACTTCCCCAGTCTTACAGAAGTTTTGCAGTGATTTGGACACTTGTGATTTTGCAAGTCAGGGATGATCACTGTGGTGTGAGGTTTCCTGGGAGCAGAGGAGGATAAAAAGTGAAGTGGATGAGAAAGGCAAAGGGAATGTGGGCCAGGAGAGGGAAAGCAGCTCTGCTGTGGCCACACTGCCATAGCAGCAAAGCTCATCTGCCTGTGGCTTCACCTCCTGCCTGATCTGCAGGAGTGCAGGGCAGTGGGTGCAGCTGCTGGGGAGCATCCCTGGAGGTCAGGGGGTGGGCTGGGCTGGTCCCTGTGGGACACATGCCAGTGATGTATGGGCTGGAGCAGGCAGAGGGCACCTTGTCAGCTCTTCTTGCCATTTGTTGCATGAGGGGCCGTGGGAACTTGGTATTTTTTTCCCCCCACTTTTCTTTCTCCTGGAGCAGAGCAGGCTGTGATTTCTGGATGCTCAGTGCTGTAGAAACCCTCAGCCAAGAGGTCAGGGGAGAAGAGAAGTCCCTTTTTCAGGCTGTTCCTCAGTGGGGACCTGCAGAGCTGCCCACAGAGCCTCCTGCTCCGTTGGTGCCAGTAAAGAGGTGTGAGTGGCTGACAGTCGATGCCTGTGATGAATGGACAGCTTTGCATGATGGAACAAATTGATCATTGCATCACCAGCACAACTTACTCATTTCTGCAGAGAGGGCAATTCATTACTGGGCACATCACAGAGACACCGTCATCCCCACAGATAACATCCCTGTGCTCTTGCCTGGGCTTCTTATCACCCCACGGTGCTGTTGCCTCTCAGAAAGTAGTGGAGAAGCAGCTTGCAGTGCTTAACACTGGGATAGAGGCAGCCTTTGGCCTCATCCTCTGGAGAGAAGGGACAGATGCTTTACAGAGAGGCAGCCACCAGCCCCTGCCCTGCAGCTGTCAACTTAGTTTTGTCCTGGCTGCTTCCCAGGATTTTTCCTCCTCCCTGCCTCCCGCTGTGATTTATGAGAGCAGGTTAGAAGAGTCAGGTATGTCTCACTTGGCTACAGGGTGGCTAAATGGAGACGTAACCTTGCGGCAGCCACCGAAGGGTGTGAGCAGCAAGATGAGAGAGGAATTAAGGGAGTGGTGTGATGGGGAAAGAGGGGAAAAAACCCTGAAGACTGGAGCTGAAATCACCCATGAAGTATCTAGGGTAGGTCAGAATTGAAGTGTGGATAACCCAGCATCTCTGGCAGGGTGCAGGGACCTCACAGCCCTCAGCCTGTCACTTTCTGGTCCATCACCAGCCATGGCATCTTTCATGCCCAGAGTCCAAGGGACATTTCAACCCTCCCTCTTCCTGGGCTTTTAATAACTCCTGCTGTGGTAATGCTGAGCTTCACTCTCTCTGTGCTCTGTTGTGTGAACCCACTGCAGTTTTGAGGTCTTAATACTGCACCATAAAACTGCACAGAAAATGATCAAACCTCATGGGGACAGTGGGTGTAAATTTGGACCTGGCTCATAGGCAAATCCATCGCAGGGAGCACCAGCAACAGCTACAAGTTTGGCAGCTGAGAGATTGCTGTTTCTCTCCTCGGTGGTGCTGCAGAGCCCAGGAGGGAAAAGCAACCCAAAGAGTGAACAGATTTTGTTTATATGTTTATTGAGACAATTAAAAGTACCCAGCACTCGCCAAATATGCAAACGCTGTCTCACACTCAGAATGATTCTCTTTGATGTATCTGGGATCTCCCATCACAGAGTAGGGTTTGGCACTGGACACTGGAGCTGCTCCACATTCCAGATCTGCTGCTGTAGCTGTGTGTCCATCCATCCTGCTGCCTGGAGCAGGATCCTGCCAGTGCTGAGACAAGCAGGGGAGTACTGAGGGTTTGGAGGGGGAGTCAGGGATCTAACACACTGTGCTGATGTGTGTGCTTAGCAAAAAAGGTGATGTGAGGTGGCAAAATCAGACCTTGGGTTCCGTGGATGAAAGGTGTTCTTCTGTCCCTGTTTGATGGTGTTATTTGTTTTTATGTCACTGCCTTTGTTTCATAAACATCGGCTGGAGTGTGCTTTGTAGCTGCCTGTTCAAAGCTCAGCCCCTTGGCCTTTCTGTTTATACAGCCTCTCTGTACTATTTTCCTTGAATTACAATTTTTTCCTCCTATTTGAGTTTTATTACCTTTGCCTTTGTGTGCATCTCCTGCCTGGGAAAGGGACTAGAAGGTTTGCAGGTAGGAGAAGAGCCAGGTGGTTCATCCCCTGGCCCAGACATGGTTCTGGGGTGATGGAGATCTGTGCTAGGCTTGGAACAGGGAGCTCTCTTCCTCCTCTTCTTCCTCCTGTGCTGGGGAGGGGTCTGCAGTGCTTTTGGAAAGGGTCAGGTTGCTGAGGATGGACACAGTGGTGCCATCCAGTGCTGCAGGGCTGGTTTCTATCACAGGTACGTGAGCCCCAGCAAGTGCAGAGTATTTTGGGTCAGCTCTGCCCTCTCTCATTTCAGAACAAGCTGACATGCATCGCTTTCATCCAGTGCCAGCTGAGAGCCTGTAGCTGCCTGGCTGGTGGACTGGGGGCTGCACTGGTCTCTGGGGACAGCAGAAGGACAGCAGGAGGACAAGGACAGTGGCAGCAGCAGGAGGGATAGGATTTCCTGGGTGCCTGGGGAAGGACACTCTGAGTCCTTGTGCTCTCTCCCAGGGCTGTCCTCAGCGACTTTGCCCTTAAGGACACAAGAAGCTCCAGAGTGGGATGGGATGATGGCTCCAGTCCCATCTGGATGCACAGCTGTGAGGATACAGCCCCGGGTGGGGCAACGACTTTGGGAAAAGGTTAATGCCTTTTCTTCAGCTACTCCTTAACACAACTTAGTGGGAAGAGCTGGCACCATCTGCCAACCAGTTCTGATGAGATTTCAGTTGCCTGAAACTTGCCCGACGTGGATGGGGTCTGCTCCTCCTTTCTCATTTTTATCTCCTGTAACTACTGTTGGATCCCTTCAGCCAGAGGACAAAACTAATAAAATTCAGCAGAGCCAAAATGTTCCTGGGATTGTGCCAGGGACCTGTGACAGGCTCTGCAGCCGGCGTGGGGAAGAAAAGGCATCTCAGCAGAGATGACAGGAATGGAGATGGGCACAAACAGGGGAGCTTTGTCCTTCTGCTTTAAGGGCACTGCAAGAAGACACTGTCCCTTGCAGGCTTGGAAAGGGCTGTGCAGAAGACAGACCTCTAGGTTTAATTTTGTGGAGCTATTTTAATTGCTGAAGGGAAGGAGGGGAAGCACATGTTGCTGCAGAAGCACATTGCTCTCACCATGGAGGGACGAGGGACAGCAGCTCAGTGCAAAACAGACAACCCAAGGGGCAAAGCTCCTGTTCAGTTTTTCCCCCAGGGAAGGCAGTGCCCTGTGGCACCACAGCTGCCAAACCCAGCAGTGTGAGCAGCTGGGGCTGGGCATGGGGACAGCCACAGTCATGGCCAGTGAACTGGGACCTCTGCTCAATGAAGGCAAGTGAACTTAATTAGTTTCAACTCCTGCTCCTCAGCAGCAGGAACCAAGGTGATGTTTCCATCAGCTCCAGTGGCCTCTCAGTACAGTCCCCCACTGCTGTGGCTGCTGCCCCCAAGGGCTTTGCTCCACTCTGGGATGTCACCCTGGCTCTCAGCTTGATTTTTTAGGAAAAAAATGCCCTTTGTGCCTTTGGTGCAGCACTTTCCAGGCAGCTCAGTGTAATTTTCCTTGCTGCTCCTTCTCATTCCATGCATTTTCCAGCTGCAGGAGAGGTCCTCTGCAGGTTCTCCCTGGCCCCCTCACTTGCAGGCAAAGGAGCGAAAGCTGCTCAAAATGAGGTTAGAAGCACTGAAAAGCTCAGCACATGGTTTACAGGCAGCATCAGAGTTGCACAGAGCAGGGATAATGTGTCCTGTCTGGCCTTGCCCACTGGCTCAAAAAACCTTTCCATGCTTTGTCAAATCTGGATCAGACTGTGTAAATTCACTGCCTCCACTCTGCCCAGGATTTTCATTGTTGCCCCTTTTGGTCTGTGTATTTGCTGCTTACTCAGCATCTCCTTTTCTGCTTTAGATGTTTGAAGTACTTGTCAGGGGTTTTTCTGTTCTCCCCAAATTGGGCTGCTGGTTGGCAGAGCCAAAAGCAAAAACTTCCTTGACTTTTTCCTGCTTTACATGTGTAAATCCCAGGGATCCAGGGGGTGGTGATGCTTTCCAGGGCACTGTGCTGGAGTGTGTTAAGGAGAATATTGTTTTCAGGGACTAAATCAAAGAGCAGTACAAAGCTGGAGAGGTTTGGAAGGAGGGCTGGGGAGCGAGCAGGGAGAAAATATCATCAAGAAAATTAGGTGAAGCCTTGCAAAAAAATAATCCCATCTTGGGAATTGCCCTGCTTTCACTGCCTGAAGAATTACTGTGCCATAATCAATTCAGCTCTAGACATTTCCTGCGGTGTTTTTGATATTATGAGATGCTATTGACTGCAACCAAGAGCCTTTTATCATAAGGCAGATGGGTGCAGTTGGGGACTCGCTGCCGCGTCGTGCTGCAGGCTGTGCCCTGCTCAGGGCTGACTCTGGCAGTGCTGAGGCTGTGCTGACCCAAGTGGAGGCAGGGACAGCAGCACTGGGAAGGAGGGATAGGGATGGGGGTGTTGATGGACCACACAGACCATGTGCAATCCATCCAGCTCCCTGTTTTACCTCCACCAGAGGAAACACAAGTGGCTGGCGTGGAGTAGCTCTGGAGTAGCATGTGGAGGAGCAAAGAGCCTCCAGTTGCACTGGGGCATGTTGAGGTCTGCTGGCACTGCAGCTGGATGGATTTTGGGGGAGAACCTGCTCATGTCTCCTGCAAACAGGAGGTCTGGGTGTTGCACACCAGAGTTTGTCCCAGGTGCCATGTAGCTGTATAGCTCTGAGCAAACTGATGTGGTTTTGCCTTATCTGTAAGGCAAAGCTGTCCCAGGCTGGGATGCTGCATCCCCTGATGCTGCTCTTCCTCATGGCCAGTGACTCTCACTGCCTCACCACGTCCATCCCAGCCCTGCAGTGCCACAGGGCTCCCTCCCAGCTGTGCTGAACCCAGCAGCACACAATTAAACCCCAGCTAATACTTCCCTGCTACTGCGAAGGGCTTAAAGTGACACAAATGAAGCAGCTGAGCATTAAAGCAGGTTGCTGTGTAAATATGCACTGAGCTTTCGCTGTGAGAAGTCTCTTTATTCACTTCAGTCCACATTTCCTATCCTTTTCTTTTTTTTAAATCAATGTGTATCAAATACAGACGGGTCAGAGCTGGAGATGTTGGCTTTGCACTGTGGGTGCTCTGGATTTGGATCTGGGTTGGGGTTGTAGCTGAGTAGTTTATAAAGGGTGAGTGATAAAGTTGTGGGTAGTTTAATAAAGGGTTTCTTGATGGATAGAATCACTGAATCCCAGAATGGTTTGGATTGGAAGGAACCTTAAAGATCACCTTGTCCAACATTCCTGCCCATGGTGGCTCACATTCCCCATTCCTGCAGGGAACTGTTGATTATTCCAGTTATCATGCTGTGGGAAGAGAGAGCTAGGAGAAGCAGAGGATGGCACTCTGTTTATTTGAGCCAAGGAGCCAGCACTAGGTGTGTTAGGAGACCTGCCTGCTTCTCTTCCTTACAGGAACTCCCCAAGGATTTAATGTAGGAGTGCATCATCCCTACCTGATGTGACTGTAGACAAACCCAAGCCCACACTTCCCACCCTGCCTGGGTGATGAGAGCTGGTTCCAGGGAAAGGAGCACTCCTGGGTTTGTGTCAGTTTGATTCAGTGCCAGACCAGGGAGGTGAAATGTTTTTTTGGGGTGTGAAAGCCATAATTTGTGCCTGAATACAGCTGATTAGTGATACCCATAGAGGAGGAGAGTTAAGAATGATGCCTTTAAGCCAAAGGGCTTTTCATGGCTTCTCACTGGGAGCTTCAGGAGAGTTGCAGACTCCCTTTTCCTGGTAAAACCAGGATATGCTGCATCCCAGACTATTCATTATAAATGGAAACCTCCTCTTTTCACAGAATCATAGAACACCAGGTTGGAAGGGGACCCCAAGGAATTATTGACGCCTGCTTTATATAAAGGAAAAAGAAAGGAGCTTCTGGTATGGAAAACTTCAGTGCAGTAAAAATAGTCTCTGTCTTGCCTATGAAACACAAGTGGGCAACAGATGGGCTTGGAAGCAGTAGGGGTGGCTGGGTTGGGGGACACTGTCTGTAGTTGGGGAGCAGCCATGCTAATCTGCTGCTTTCCAGGGTGGAAAAGAAACCACAGAAATTCCTGCTATCCCCCCACCTGGCCTGGAAAGGAGCCAAGAAATGGATGGGATTGAATGGGAATCTGGTGAGCAGTGCAGGGAGAAGCCCATTCGGATTCATCAACTGGTGCTTTGCAGGGAGCAGGAAGAGATTTCCTGCTAAACATCTGGCTTCATGGTATTTTGGCAGTTTGCTCAGAGAGCCCTGTGTGTGCCCAGGTTGCAGGCAGAGGTGAATAGGCAGCAGCAACTATGCTGTCCCTTTGCTGCAGAGATGTGGTCCTGACCTCCATCACTGCTTCCAGCATGGATGGGAGGCTGTTCCTGCAGAGAGTGGAGGTTGTCCTCTATCTGTCCCTGTCTCTTGGTGTCATTCCAGCAGTGCAGCTGTGGGTGACAGGGCATGCAGAGAGTTTGGAGTGTCCCCACAGTTGCTCCAACCCCATTGCACACCTTTCCCTGCATCACCTGGTGAGGCAGTGGGAGAGTGTTCACAGAATAGCCCAAAATAATCTCATTTTTTGGGAGCATGTGGGTTTGGCTATGAAAAGCACAACTGGAGTAGCTGCAGCAAGGAGTTGGAGAGAAATCCCTGAGCTCTGGGCTCTATGTGGCAGCTGTGACAGTCTGACCTGTGTTAGCATGTTGCCTGCCTGTAATGGGTTTTCTGAGCTTTGCAAGGTTCATCTGGTCTCTCTTGCCTTTCCTGCTGGGAGCAGGGCTGGATTAGGTTTGGGCTGGGAATGCTGGAACTGTTCAGAGCAAACTGAGTTAGTTTGCAGGGCCAGTACAGTGTCCATGTGCAGCATTGATCCTCCTTCAGGTCAGGTGCTCCCTCAGAGCAAAGCTACAGAAATAAAACCCAGTACCGAGTGCTGGGCGACCTATTTAGGGAATCCAGAGCTCTGCTTGGACTCAGTGCCACAGAGTCCTGGCAAAAACAGTCCCACATTTCTGCCACAGCTCTGAGGCTGAGGAGCTCTAAGGTGATGTGACCACAGAAGACAGAGGAGGACACGCTCGTGTATGGGCTCTGCCATGTGAAGAACCTTCATGGCTCAAGTCAAACAGTGTCTGTGTGTGTCCAGGGACCAGTGTGTCTGGAAGGACCTGCCACCTTCATGTTGCCTGTCCTGCCTGGGTGCTGCTGTTGATGGGATTGATCCTCGTGGGGATGTGCAAACTTTTCTGTTGCCAGATTGATCCTCGTGGGGATGTGCAAACTTCTCTGTTGGCACCCAAGAGCTTCCACCAGCTTCAAGCCCTCCTTGGTTCATCCCATCCCAAGGTCTCTCATCCCCTCAGTGTCCCCTCTCAGTGCAGAACCCTCACCCCTCCATGGAGCCCCTCAAGAAGGAGGGGTTCCTGTCTTCTCCCAGTGACAAAATCAATACCAGCAGCTTCCATTAATATTCCAGGAATGGCAGAGAAGATTGACTGCCTCATTAGCAGGCATCGTGTGAAACTCTGACAATAATTAACAACTCAACGGTCTTATTTGCTGGCCTATCACAGAAGTATTCAATCAAAAATGTAATTTGCTCGACGCTCCCATTTACCATAAAGAGAATATTCCTTCAAAGTTTTAAATAGACTAATTAAGAGGGAAGAAATACAGGGGAAAAAAATTATTAACAGTATAGTTTTAATGGGAAATTACTGGAGCGTATTAATAATGCAATAACCATTTTTAACAGCTGTCTGTCAGTTTGTGGGTAATTAAATTAGTCACTAAAGGGTTAGTCAAATTTTAGGTGTCAGAGAGCAGCACTGGGGCTAACGAAGGTGTCAGGCATAGTGCTCTGGCAGAAGGACAGTGAGATGCTGAAAGAGGGTGAGATGCTGATGTCCCTTGGAAGTCCCCAGAGGCTCTGCAGAGGAGGGAAACCCTGATGACCCCAAGCACCAGCACTTCCTTGGTTTAGGTGACCCCATTGTGCCAGGAGATGTGAGGAGCAAGGCAGAGCTTTGCATCGGCAAGGCTGAGTTGTCTCTGGTAAAATAATAATAAGAAAGAGTCTTATCTGAGCATGAGCATGGCCTGGGGTGGCCTCTGTGACGTCTGCTTCAGCCTGATGCTGCTCAGGTTTTTAATCTCTTTCCCAGAGCCAGAAGGCAGCTATGCAGGGGATTTTTGGCAATTTCTTTCAAGGCTTTTATATTCTGCGGGTTTCAGGCTTGCGTTCCCCCTTCCTCCACCCCTTTGCCCCTTTTGAAATGAATTGCAGTTAATTTTGGATGTTGTTGAGCCTGGAAACACATCTTTCTTGCCGCCAGCCTATTAAAAAATATATTTACAGTTCCATAAAGCAAAGCCAGCTGCCAAGGTAACGTCCTGCTGGCTCCCCTGTGTTCTGAGCAGACAGTAAGGATTTGGAGAGGTGCTTGCTTCCGTGATCGCAGTGAAGATTTTAAGCCCAATGGAAAGGTTTCTGCCTGAGAAAATCATTGTGTCCAGCCTGGGGAGGTGTTGGAAGGAAGCAGAGTGCCCAAGGAACCTGGGATGCTTTGGCTCCCAGCCAGGGAATGCTGCTGCAATTCCCTTTCCTTCTCCCCTCCATCAGTCAGGATGGGGATGCAGGTCTCTGGGTCTGAGTGGGAACAGATTGCTCCTTCCAGCAGATTTTTAGAGATTTCAGACATGTTTTTTCTGTTTTGCATTGAAATAGGACCTTTTCCATAGTATGTCTGTGTGGATACAAAGCAGTAACCAAATCCTAGAAGAAACCTCTCACTCATCAAGAGGTACAAAATGATGTGGTGGTTGGAGTGTCTGGAGGGCACAGAAGTCTGTGAAACCATGACCTACATTGTGCAGAACCAGGACATGAATTCCCATATATTGGCTGAATGTTTGGGCTTTTCTGGGCAGTTTTGTTACTGTGATTTTACCTTTTATTGCTCTCAAGATCTGTAAGTGACAGAGGTGATGGCAAAGTCTGTGTGTTCCCCTGAGAGGTTTTAATTTTCATGAATCACTGGGAAGGCTCTTCTGTAATTCTTCCTCCCATCATCCCCATTTGAAATTTAACTACAGAAACACCCCGATCTGCCTGAAGTGCTTGAGGCTTTCTGCTGCTCTTTTTCTATCATTAAGACAGATGGAAAGCTATCAGTTGCTTTAACTGGGTTATATGGGCAGAAAATGTGCCCCACATGGGAGTCGAATAATGACCTTATGGAAGTGTCTCTGGTTCAACTGTTGGTTCCTCAAATCACTTCAAGAGGAGAATCCCAGGAGGAGAAAACTATCAGTTGCCTTAACTGGGTGATATGGGCAGAAAATATGCCCCACATAGCATGAGGGAGTCAAATAACTACCTAGTGGAAGCAGCTCTGGTTCAGCTGTTGGTTCCTCAAATCACTTAAAGAGGAGAATCCCAGGAGGAAAGAAATGGTAAAACCCATCAAAGCCACCAGAACACCTTAATACACCAACAACTGCAAAAAACCCTTGTGCCCACCCTTATTGCAGCCTGGGTGGGCACTTGGGGTGAAAGCAGAGCCTCCTCTTGCTCCACATGGTGGAGAATTACAAGCCATATAGATTATTTTAATGGCCGTATTACTTCCAACTGTGCCTCCACCATCTGTTCTTCCCCAATTACAGATGCAGAAACCCAGCATGTTTCCCCATTCCGGCTGTAGAGGATGAAATACAAGTGTTGTAAAAGGGTGTATATTCTTCCAACAATGTAGTTGGCACCTGTGATGTTTTGCTCATGCCCCGTGTTGGTTGGGATGCTCTGTCTGGTCCCTCTGCTCTGCATCCCAGCCAATGCCCAGATCCACAGTGGCAGAGGGAGCTGTTAATAAAAGGAAGAGTCTGGTTTGCTACATGATTTGTCTAAGCCGTGCAGGGCAACTGAATTATTAACACTGACCAAGCGTCTAAGTGCTACAAAACTCGACAAGAACCTCTTACCTCCGGCACAGCGATAAACAGGATTGAGGCACGGTGGGAGGGAGGGAATTAAGACAGGACATCAAAGACTGGATTCCGTCAAGTAAATCATGCCATTGCTCCAGTAAAAGAGCCCCTAAATGTTTTATTAGGGATTTTCAACAACTACCAAAATTAAGATGGAAGGGATGAATTATTAAAAAATAGATTAACTAAACCAGCCGCTGAATTAAACATGAAAGGTGCCTATCGGGAGCGGCACGGCCACCGTGAGCTGCAGGCATCAGTCCTTCAGCCAGGCATGCTGGAGGGGCCTGGAGAGGGGGAGAGGCAGTGCTGGGGGCATGGAGAGCTGCAAGCTGCTCTGCCAGGTCAGGATTGCATTGGCAGGGCACAGAAAGGCAGGCTGCAGGGTCAGGAAAGCAGGTACCAGGTGCTGCAGAGGCATCAAAGGAAGAGGGGGTTCTGCTTTGGGGAGATGCAGGCTGAAGAGATGCAAGGGGGAGCAAAGGGAATAGTGTTGGTCCTCTGTTAAATAATGCAGGAAATGTAGGTAGAGAAAGGTGACCTGCCTCAAGGGCTTGAGCCAGGATCTGGACTTGCTCATGCTGCATGCTAGGCTGGTGTTACCAACTCAGAACCAGCCGTGGTGGGAGAGGGTCTGAGCTGGGGAATGGCTATGGGGTTATGGTGGACACTGTGCATCTGGATCTGCTCCACTGAGTTTGATGCTCATGGCATTGAATAAGAGTAAGGAGGGTTTGCAGGAGTCAGAGAGGCCCTGGAGTGGATGGGTGGGTGAAGAATGCTCCTCCCACCAGCACATCTGGGAGGACAGGACATGATTTGGGTGGTGCCAACAGCTGGGCACAGCTGGCACAGAGGTTTGTCCATGCCCCTGTGTAGTTCAGGCATGTTGTTCTGCCCCTGGCTTGCTTCTTATGCTAAGCATCTCCCACCTGTCAGATGAAGGCAAATCCCTTCCTTAAGCAGCTGTGTGATCCCAATTTGGTGTTTCTGTGCCCTTGCAGTAGGACCTGTCCCAACATTCCCCAAGCAGGGCTACAGCAGCTTGTGAAGGTAAAGCGCAGGTGAGAACAGAGATGCTGTTGTCTGTGGTTTGTTTTGTTCCAGTCCCAGGGAGGGTGAGAGCATCATCTCCAAATGCAAAGCACAAAATGTGGTGGAATTTCTATTTGTCCTCCCTCTCTTTCTTCTTTCCCAACACATTCAAAGCTCTTACTTGAAAGTCTACAGCCAAACCCTTACGAATGCCAGCGGTGGTAGAGCTGCTGGGAGCAATTCACAGTGTCTGCAGCAGCACTGCTTTATGGGGCACTGGTGGAACAAGTGGAGGCTTCATTCATAATAATAGTAAACCACTATTTTGCAGTTATGTGCAGCTTTTAATCTTCACAACTCAAAGGAGCATTAATTAACTGCGTGGCACGGTGGGAGGCAGGTAGCTGTCCTTGTCCCTGTTTTACAGATGAGGAGGCTGGAGTGTTGGCACATCCTGCAGCCTGCCCACAGTCAGACAATATTTCACCATCCTAGTCTGCAGTGATCCCAAAATGCCAGCTCCTACTCGGGGCTTTATTCCTGGGAATGCTCTCCTGCAGCAGGGCAGACCCTCAGGAGTTTTGAGGTCATTTGCATTTCTTTACAGCCAGTTTGGTTTTGGATAGATAGAGGTGAATATTGCTGAAGCTAAATGTGAGTCTTCTAATGTGAATTAGTCCAAATGCTGAAAGCAAGTTCCTCGCCCTTGGGCTATCAACCAGGCATGGTTCCAGCTCTGTGATGCTCCTTCCACAGGGAGAAAAACTTGGAGAAACATTTAAAACTCAGTCTTTGCTATTATCCACACTCTTGCTAATATGTCTGGAGAGGTCTGTTTAGGTGAAATGGTAAAAGTGCAACTACTGACTGTTTTCCTGCTCAGAAATCCCCAGGTTTGCCTCTCTAGTGAGCTCTGGCTCCAAAACCTCTTACTTGACTCTTTTTCCAAGGGTTTCCTTCTGCTGCTGCTTATATTGAGGGATGGTCCTGGCATCTATCAGATCTTCACCCATTGCTCCCTGCCCTGACAGGTTGGTGGACTTTGTGGTGGGACCATGGAGGGTATTTCAGAGGAAGCAAAATGTATTTTGGGCATCTTTCTCAGCCCCTCCAGGCAGACCTTGGATTAGCATGGAAGCTTTTCCATTTAGTGTTCTTAATTAAGACAGACACTGAAATAAAGGTAGTGAGTGAAGTATGATGAGCAGAAGGAGGGTGGTCCTGCAGTGTGCAAATGCTGCTCTTGTCTTTCTTTTTTTTCCTTTTTTTTTTCTCCTGTCATCAGTCTCCTGTTGCTAAATGTGCAGCTGGAGAGAGGGTTCCCAGGCAAACTTGCCACTGATAGGTTCTGACAGATCTAATCAGGCAGGAATTGTGACGACCACATCCTGCACTGTTGTGAATTGTGGTTCAAACCTAATATCCTTCACCTTGACACATTGTGGCAACTGAAACAAACATGATGGCTGAGATCTGGTTGGCCTGAGGGGAGGAATGCTCCCACCCCATGCACACCTGCCTGCAGCTCCCATCATTGCCTGCAGGATCAGGTCCCTGATGCATCCCTTGCAACCTCTAAAGGCTTTTGATGTCTCTCTCCCAAGTGGTGTTTTGGCTGTCTGATGCTATGGATGAACTTTTTCTTTCCTCAGTTAGAGTCTCCTTCTTCTCTCCCTGACATCTACTGTAAGTAGCTCATGGGGCAGTAAGCTTGGACTGATTTGATTCTGCTTAGATCAACCCCAGGTCTGTACCTAAGCTAGTCCCCCAGGCTGCCTTCTCTAATCATTGGAGATCTGCTCTGTGGAGCTCAGGGCATGGATTAGCTCTTTCTTCAATCCTTGACTGCCTTAGGGCAGGGGGATCATCTCCAAATGAGCCAATCTCCCCTGGTAAGAAGCCCAGAATGACTGGTTTTATGCTTATCTTGGATTACCTTGGGATGGGTGAGCTGAACCCCATGCTTGGCCTCTCTCAGACCTGGGACAGGGTTGGTCTGGCCACTCCAGGACTGACAGCAGTCAGGTCTCAGCCCTGTGCAGGCTTTGCACCTACTCTGGGAAAATGCCCTTGGCACCAGCAGATGTGCAGTTGCAGATATGCAATCCCCCATCATCTCATCTCAGCATTTGGGTCCAGGGTCTTCTGCTTTAAGCACATCAGTCCCAGTTCCACAGCATAGTCCCAAGCCTCACTGGAACCAGCACAGTTCCTGCCTCCCAGCACTGAGCTCCCAAGTGAAACACCCTTACACGAGATACTACATGTGCCCAGCTTCAGTTTCTTTGCCTTTAACCCTCTCTCTTCCTCAGGTAAATGATGATGTTCCCTGTTCCACATTCAACTCCCTGCTCGATTTATCTTGTTTATTGACCCAAGCAGAAAGTCAATGTTTTCTTCATCTGCCATTTGCTTTGATGGCAGCCAATTTGGTTCCACTGGAACAAAAACGGATGCAACAAAGTTCAGTGTTAGATTTTTCTCCTGTTTCTTTTTTTTTTTTTTTTTTTAAAATGCTGATTATCCTTTTTTTTTCTGAACACACCTGGCCCTGGACACTGCTTGGCAGCCTTTGCTATATGATATGGCTGGAGGCAAGGCTAAAATTGTGCAGCAATTACCCCACGATCTGGAGAGCCAGGAGGAAGCCTGTGGGTCAGCTCATTACAGGCAGGTGATGCTGCAGCCAGGGCTGCCCATGCCCTCCTGGAAGGGGTTGTTTGTTTGGGAAACACTGGCCTCTGGGGCTTTCATGTGCATTTAGAGCTCTGTCTCTTCCTCAGAAGTCTGAAGGCAATTCTTTGCAGCTATTACCTGGATCTGAGTTTCTTGGGCACTGCTCCATGGACCTTGTTTGTGCTGGGGGTGGGATGTGGGATGGGGAAAGGTGGGTTCACCTCTCTGCTGGGGGATTAATAACACTACAGATCAGGAAAGGTTCACTGAAGAGCTGCCCCAAGTGCAGGGCTAAACACAGACTCTGCCCCAAAGGGTTTGCAAGCTGGGGACAGTGTGTAGCTGCTTTGAGGTTTGTCCAGGCAGCACCTGCTCCTGTGGTGGCACATTCTTGTCTGGCAGGTAGAATTAAACCCTGCTGGCAGTGTGGATGCAGTTTTAGGTGACAGCCAAGGTGATTTAATAAGATGTGGCTACTACACAGGTTGGTCCAAACCTTCCCCAGCCACTGATGCCCATCACTTCCCCTGTGCCAGTGGTGACCTCTTTGATCTCTGTGCTTGCTCAGGGAGTTAAACCAGCAGAATACCTTCTTTTTCTGCAGGGTGGGAGATTCTTTGCTCTGAAGTATTCACATCTCCAGGCAGAGGTAAGATGAGTCCCCACTAAAGGCAGCAGCAGATCAGGGTGCTGCTCACCAGACCCAGGAAGATGGTGTCCTTGGAAGGGCTTGGTAACTGGTGGCTTACAAAGGAGGGTTCTGCTCTTGTGACAAATTTAGCTGTGCTCTGAGGAGCTTCTAATGGATGTTGGGCTCCTTGGAAAACACAGTCTGCATTGGGTGCCTAGATAAAAGCCAAGTCCTTTTGAAAATCCTGCCCATATGGACAGAAATTCCCTATGCAAATCTCTCCCCAGGTATAAAATTAATTGGATTCTAACTTCAAAGGGTTCTTCTGGAAACAAGCTGTAAATAAGCTAGTTGTGCCTCAGTTCCTCTGTCTGTGGACAGTCACCTGGCTTTTTTGGAGCCAGTGAGTGTTGCTGATAGAAGGTGCTATATATAGCAGCAAAGCTATGCATATATGTATACATATGCATAAATGCATCCCTAGTAACTGACCTAGGTGTGTGGTGTTTTCTAAAATACAGCTCATGAGTTTGTTTCTCAAAAAAACAGCTCTAGTTTTACTTCTCATGGGTTCTTAACCCCCTCTCTGTGAAGCCATATGCACTCTCAGGACGTGGGATACTTGTTCACATACTTCCCATGGCTAGGAGCAACATACCCAACTTCCCAGGTTAGGATCTAGTCATCCCTGGGATGCTGAGAGGTTGGTGGCTCTCAGAGGGGTTCAGTTGGATGGAGCTTTATTGCAGAGCCTGGTGTTGCTCCCAGAGCCACACAAGGATGCTGAGCTGTTGTGGTCCTAAGACTGACAGTCATGATCAGGTCCGTGGCCTGTCCTGCCTGCAGCCAGCATCCCATTGGGATCTGCAGTCCCAGCACTTATCCCTGCCTGTGTGGAGATGGCTGATCCTTGGCACTCAGTTTTTGAGGAGTTTGATGCTGTCTGTTTGCAGTGGATCGATAGGAACATCTGTGAATAATCAGGGCATGGATATCTGATCCAACAGCCTTGGCTGTTTCCTATTTATCTAATCTTATCCTATCGGCATTTCTAAAGTGCTTATCACCACCACATCTTGGCACTTTATATGTATATTGGGAACCTCCCAGTGTCTGGGCAGTGAGAGGGGTCAAGTCTGGGCTGTGGCTGGTCCCAGTGCCTGGGCACAGGCAAACAGGCTGAAGGGTAAACTCCCTCCCTCTCCCAGTCTTCCTGCAAAGCCCAATTTTTCCTGGTGACCCTCATGAATTGCTCTAAAGTCAGATCTAGAAGAGCCCATTAGAACAGAAAATTTGTCCCAAATACCCTGGAAGGCTGTGAAAGGGAAGGAAAACCCCATTGACTCATTTGTGCCTAAGCAGAGGCTGAAGTCTGAGCCCCAAGCTGGGATTTTTCAGCTTGCTATTGCAAGATGCTTGGGATGACCAAAGTCCCTGTACTGGCTCCATCCCCAGCCCTTGTGGGGAACTGTAGGACATCTCTGCTTCTGTGGGGTTGGTGGGCTGTGCAACCATGGGGCACAGGAGCAGGGGATGGAGCCAGCACATGGGCTGAGGTCCCTCCAGCTCCTCTCTGTCTTTCTGATTCTTCCAAGTTCCCATCAGCAAGCAAATTCACAATTTCTAGGCCAGGAAGGCAGGGGGGAGAGATGGGAGCTGCAACAGCCAAGCTCTCATTTGAGCTAGAATAGATGTCTGTTTTAAATGGGAAAATCCTTTATCTCATTAGCATCCTCAGGGATGCTGAATGAGCAGGGAACTGAAATCTTGGTTTGCTGATGGCTGATTGCTTGGAAGGGCAAAGACAAGGGGAAGGTGGCTGGATGTATAGTTCCTCTTTGGAGTGTGACTGGGTCTGTGTCAGGACCATATGTGGGTGAAGTGGTGAGGAAATGCCCAATGCTTATCACAGCAGTGAGATTAATGGCAATTTTCCCCATTAATAGCATTTTTTTATTCCATGCCACATAGAATCTGTGTGAATCTAGGCTGTATTTGAACCAGCCCAGGCAGGGCTGCAATCACTGCCTGGTACTGGGGTGGCCTGACCCATCTCATGTTGTTTTTCAGCCTTCAATAATTTAGGATGAGAGATCTCAGGCCTTCTGTCTTGGCTTTTGCTTGATTGCTTGTTTTTCTAAGATTTCTTTTTCTCCCCCAGGCAAAACTGTTGCAGAGGATTCAGGCAGACGTTTTGTGGAGGGTCCCTCTTTTCCAGGCAAAGAACCTCCTTAATTTGGCCAGCTCCAAAGAGCTTTTGAAAAACTTGAATCGCTGCACACAGCATGAAGTCTTGTTTGATTTTAGCAGCGAGAGCTGGCAGCAATTGTCCTTGCCTGAGCACGGCCGAGCATCCCTACTCCAAACTGCTGGTGAGGGAGACAACAGCTGGCCAAAAATATCCAGTTTGGGTCGGCCAGGGCAGGAGAACTGGGGGAATAGGGGAGAGGAATGGGCTATATTGGGAAAAGAGAGCAGTGAGTGTGCAGGTAGGAGCCTACCCAGGTGATTTTGCCCCATGGAGAGCTCTGCCTGCCAAAGGCTGAGTGATGCTGTGTCCTGCAGCTGCTGCTGAAAAATGTCCTCTTTTTCCAGCCTGAACACCTTCCCCCTCCTCCATGCCCAGAATAAAACCTCCATTAGGCTCCTCTTTAGCAAACATTCTCAAGTTTGCAAAACTCCAAAGCTGAGGGGTGCCAGGGTCGGTTTGCTGTGCAGCCTTCAGGCAGCTCCTCTGTGCATATGCATTATGGAACCATCTTTAATGGCATGATCATATCCTAGTTTTTCACCTTTGCCTCACTCAGATCAGCCGATGAACCTGCTCTGGGAATGATCTGCATTAATGTGAAGCTGTAAAAACTTCAACTGAAGTCAATGAGAGCTGTGCTTTGAGCAGGGAAAGTGTCATTTAATGCTAAGCACTCTGAAAAATCAAGTCTAAATGTCTCGGATTTGGTGCATGGAACGTAGTGGATGTTTTTTACATTACTGTGCCTGTGCCTTAGCTCCTCGTCTGTAAAATGGGGATGATAACAGGGAGATTGGGAACTTAATCACTTTATTTGTTGTGAAATACTGCTGCTTCTTGGTGTTGAGGAAAGCATCAGCAACCTGTGAGGAGCTCAGTAATTGTGCATGCAGAACAGCACCTGGATGGAGTACAATAAAGTAGGAGCTATGTGTCCTCCAAGGAAGAGAAAACAAGATACTGAGAAGCTGCAGATGAAGTTGTTTGTAGGGAGCTGAGAAGCTCTGGATCTTTGTAGGTACCCAGGGGTGGGTTTTGGGATGCCTAAACTGAGGTCCAGGCTGTTTCAGGCATGCAAAGACACCTGGCTACAACTTGGCACCATCACCTTTGGCACTTGGGGAGAGATAGGTCCTTTGAGTAACCCTGGTGTATGTGGTCTTTCAATCCACACCTTCCTCATATGTGGTCTTGCAATCCACACCTTCCTCAAAGGCATAATTACCAGAGAGTGCATTAAGGTTGTCCTGTCAACCTTAATTGCCACATTTTCTTAACTCTTGAGTGACATTGCAACCTTTTTAATTTCCTTTGTTACACTTTTTTTGTGTGCCCAGACCAGTGTGTACCTGGACTGTGTGGCCCTATTCACAGGGTGCCTGATGGATCTTGATGTCTCACTGGCTTTGCAGAGTCCATTGTATCTGCCAGGGTGGGCCATGATGCTTGGCAGTGCTCTTTCTCCTCCTGGCTGGTGTCCTCAGTTGCTTAGTGTGGGATTTCTGTCCCACTGAGAGCACTTGCTGTGCTCCATGTCCCTGTACCATCCCATCCTGTACCATCCCATCCCATCCCATATTTTGCTGTCAAGGTGCTTGACACACAGGAGCATCCTGACAGTACTTCCACCCCATGGGAAATGCAACCTGCTGGATTTGAGATTGATTCCAAGCCATGGTGAAACAGGCACAGACACATGTAATTTCCAGCACACTTAACCGACCATGCTTAGCCATCCCTGTTAAGGCTCATGTGCCTTTTCTTAACCCTCCTGGCACTGAGGTTGCCTGGGAGACTGAACCAGCACTGCCTGCGTTTCCTTTGGCTTGTGCAGGGTTGAAACTGTGGCCATGATCTTCCCTGAAATGGGAAAAAATGCTCAGAATTAAAACTCTCTTGTTTATGTGACATCCTGGTCCTTTGTATTGCAGAGCTGCACTGACTCTGAGGGGGCTGCAAAAGGGTGGGGGATCCTTGTGAGCCCTGACATCCCTCAGAAGTGCTTTCCAAGCTGGCTTTTATTCCAGTGCATTTGTTTTTGCTTTGCTTTGCTTTGCTGTAATTAAATTCTTGGCCTTTCTGGTTGCTGAGGTGAGCTTCAAAACGCTCTGGTGGAGTGAGGGTTTTATTGAATCTCCAACAAATTATTAAAGCCTGGTAGGGAATTTTTCACACTTGCAACCTCAAGGTTTTTGGGAGAGCGTTTTTGCAAGTGTTTATGATAGTATTGCCACAAGAAGTGAGACTAGGTGGAAAATTTATAGCAAGCAGCTCATCAGCTGTGGAATGTCAGCGTAGCTCCGTTGAAATGCCTTCTTCAGCATCACTCAAGTGAGGATGATTTCTCCCAGTTGAGGATCTGGATGGTGGTTTTTCTTCAAACCTTCCAGTGCTATTACAGTGCCTGAAAAGTGGCTGTGGGTGTACTGGGCAGAAAATCACATCTTTTGCTACATAAAATCATAAATCTGCTGCACACACATGCATCTGCAGGCACCGTGGAGGAAACCTGCTTGAAGCTTCAGCATGACAGAGTTTCAGGTTGTGAAGTCCTTGAGTAAGAATCTGCCACCACCTCCTGAGGCTCTTCAATGCCAGAGCTGGAGATTAACTTTTCCAGAGCATCCCAGCTTGGTCAGTGTGTGGATGGACTTCTTTGGGTCATGGTTTAATGCTGCAGAAGATGGTTGCTGCATTCATCATAGATGTGGATATTAGGAAGAAATTCTTCCCTGTGAGGGTGGTGTGGCACTGGCACAGGTTGCCCAGAGCAGTTGTGGATGCCTTGTTCCTGGACGTGTTCAAGGCCAGGTTGGATAAGGCTTGGAGCAACCTGGGCTAGTGGGAGATGTCCCTGCCCATGGCAGAGACATTGAAGCTAGGTTATCTATAAGGTCCCTTCCAAGCCAAACCAGTCTGTGATTCTAGGATTAAATGGTGTAGAGGAGAGGACTGTAGAGAAAGTGTTCTCTTGCTGCAAGCAGGATAAAAATGAAAAGAGTTGAAATCCTGTAAAAAAACATATTCTGTTGTATTTAAATTGGTGACCACTTTTCTAGGTGGTCATTTATTGCACGTTCATCACAATTTGAGTGTTTAACTGGATAGCCCTCAGTACAGAACAACCAAGCCTGTGGTGCAGTCAGACCCGGCTGGAATTGTAGTGTGAATGTGGGAAGTGCTAAAAGTACTAAAAATAACTTGGAAAACATCTCCAGTTGGCCATCCAGCAGCAGTGAGCACTTTTCATCCTGATCTTGTTTCCTTGTTGCCTATGAAGAAAATAATCCCCAGTGTACAGCTGTGAGTACAAATGCACATCCATGAGATATGGGAGGTCCTGGGAGGGGAGACCCCCCAGGGAAGGGATGGCTCTGCCTTTGCTGAGAGCAGGAATTTTTTTTTAGAGTGGGGCTGGGGCTGTGGGTGGTGGTACCAGGGGGTCCTGAGGGCTCTGCCTGCAGCCAAGGTCCCAGCCCTGATGCTAGATTTGACCAGCTCTTAGCTTCTGAATTCTGCACTTTTGAGCTGCAGTTTGGGGTTTTATTGGTTATATGTATTTATAAAGATGGGATTATGAGTTTTGCAGTACACCCTCACCTCGGTCTGCATGGCAATCACCCTTCATGCCCATTTCTGTGCTGATTTTTGCTGAGCATCCTGTGAACACGTTGAGCTCTTCCAACCTTACCAACCCAATCACAGCAGTGCAGGAGCCTGAGGACCAAGGGCTGGGTTCACTCTGCTTCTGTCCTGGTCTATAATTCCCTGTCCAATTTGATATTCCAAGCTTGCAGCTGAGAGCACCTGCCCTTCCCAGCTTACAGTTTCCCACCTACCATTTTCAGTGCATGGCTGGAAAAGTTTCCAGCCCATGTGGCTGCAAACAAAACAGAGGCTGAACTGTTTGCACAGCAAAAAGGCTCATGCAGGTCCCACTTCCCATTAATTCCTCTGAGCAGTTTACTCTGGAATTCTAGGAGTCCTTCAACAACCTCATGAATGACTTCAGTGCTGGATGGATTAGCAGAGGAAGGTGGGGGTTTAGTGCAGGGAAGAGAGATGTGAGGGAGAAGAGAAAGGGAACAGAGAAAGACAGGAGTGGAATAGGTGAGAGCACAGGTAATGCTCAGAGAAAGTATTCACTAGGGAGGAGATAACCTTCCTGCCATGTGAATGGGAACTTTGGCCGTTGTAGGTCTGGGGCTGTGTTTGGGGGCCCCTCAGAGGCATTTTCCCCCAAAGCAGGCATCCAGCTCTTCCTGGAAACTGTTCTGAAGGACCAGGTGCTTGACTTGAGCTTTCAAGGATAGATGGGACTGTAATGGGGACTGGAAGGGGAAAGCAGCCATGGTTCTCATGAGAGCATCGGTGTGGCAAAGGCTGAGGGTCCCTCTGGGTAAAACCAACTCTAGGTGAGATGTCCTGATAGAGAAGGGAAGAATGGTGGGAGGCAGAGGGCATCCAGGTTTAACATCTGTCTGAGCATCATGGGGAAAGAGAGCCAAGTCTGCAAAGGGAGACTCCTCTCTTGTGAATCTCAGCAGCGAGGAGACCTTTCTCAAACCTCGCAGCATAGCAGAAGTTTTGTGGCCAGAGCTGGTCACACTTGCTCAGGCAAGCAGCTGTTGGGCTGAAAAATGCAGGGTGGGTGTAAATTGATCTGTCCTGATTTGCAAGTGCAATAGCTCTGCAGTTCCCTGTTCTGTGGGGTCTTGCCAGTGGAAGTAGGAAGCAGCAGAAGGTGCTGGACATGAGACAACCTGGCTGGGCTGTGCTGGGTGAAGCTGCATGTGACAGGTTCACACCTTTTGCTGCTAGTAGCCCCTGTCTCTAAAAACTCATGAATCTCAAACTCCCCCCTTTGATCCTTTTCCAAATCCAGCTTGGGGAGCAGATGGCAGAGCATCACCAGCTTAGCCCCCAGCTCGCATCCTCTTCTTTGTTTTTCTCAGTGATGGAGAACTTTGTAAGAAGCTGAAGACTTTAACCATTAGCAGGCAATAAAAAAGGGCAGTGGAGTTGGATAACACCCACTAATCCCCTTCAGGATGAGCTGGAGAGAAGAGCCACTGCAAAGCTCCTGAGCTTATTCTGAGATGAGTGCTTTGGAGGCTTTGAGAATTGCATGGTGTTGGTATTTCATGAATAAATAACCCCCAGCGTATTTGTCACTGAATCTGCTTCATTAGCGAGACCTGGAACAAAGCAGGAGGGTGGAGAAGAGTGTTTTGGAGGGAATTGAGGGGAGTGCTGGGGATGGGAGGTGTCGTGGGGCTGGGTGAGGATGGGTGCCATGGTCTGCACCATGGGAGCTGCTCAGAGTCAGACAGGGAGCCCTGCTGTGCTGCACCGTGCTGGATAACTGTGGCATGAGAAGTTGTCAGAAAAGTGAGGTTTAGTGATGCTGAGTGTGTAATCAGTGGGCCCTGCCACTCTAGAGTGCATTTCCTTTATAACTGTATCATTTGGGCTTCTGCTGGTGCCTTTGGGAAGGCTGGAGAGTTAAAGAAAGTGCATGTGTGTGTGCTCCTAGATGTGCATGTGCTTGTGGAGAGAATCTGCCATGAAAAATTAGGTCACTCGCTCCAAAATGCCCTTTTGGATGGGACCTGGCATCTGCTTCAGGGTGGTGAGGGATTGCCTCATCCTCCCAGTACATCAGGTGCTGAGCCCTGCCTGCTCCCTGTGGTTTTGGCACCTGAGTCCAGCTGGGGCCACCAGCAGCTTCTCCCAACTCTCTGGTGTGCTCCAGGCACAGTGTGGCTGTGGAGCTCATCTTCTCCATCCTGCCTTGTCAGAACAGATCCGGGGCTTAGTCAGTGAAATTCAATACAGATAGATGGAGAACAAGAGGAAAGAGCTGTTCTTTTGCAGGCAGCTTGTTACTGCAGGGAAAGTGATTCATCCATCAGGGTTGGTCTAATCTGGCACCCAGGCGGTAGGGGAGGCAGCTGTCCCCAGCAGGCTGTGTGCAGTGGTGGCCTGACACTGCCATCGTTCCTCAAGTGTCCCTGCCTTGTCAGCACTCCCTTTTCTTCAGGGCTGGTCCTGGGATTTGGGAACAGGAGTCCCATACAGCAGGCAGGGAGGCACAGGCAGGGGTCACTGCTTGGATGGAAAGTCATCTGCTCCCTGCCACATGTCACTGTGGGAAGTGGGTAATTAATTATTGCTCTTTACTCCCAAAATTAAAAGCAGCCACTGAGGCTGGTGGTGCCAGGGGCATGGCAGTGCCTGCCTGCACTGAGCCTGGCTCCTCCAGCCCCTCCAGAGGCAGGCAAAAGCAAAGTTTGCTCCCAGCTCGCTCGGAGCATCACATCCTTTCTCTCATGTGCTGACATCCCCCTGTCAGGGTGCCATGCTGAAGTGATGCTCCTCTAATCCAACAACAGCTGATGCCAAGGCAATCCAGCTGAGCAGCCTCCCTCCAGCACTGTCACCCCACTCCTCTCACAGGTGACACTTGAACACTTCCCTCTGCCTCCACTGCCCAACCTTCCAGCTAGGTTAATATTTTAATACTCTTAATGGCTCATTCCAGCTCGGCAGCCCCTGCCTATGCTTTGTGGGGGGTCATCCATTATGCCAGGCATGATTTTGGAGAGCCACGTTCCCATTCCCATCCTCAACCCTCCCAAGGGCAGAAGGTTGGTTTGTGCTTCCAAGTTTTAATTAACAGCATGACAAGCTGCCCCTGCCAGCGCCAGCCTGGGAGCACAGCACTGTGTGGGATGAGCACTTCAGCTCTCCAGAGCAACCCCATCCAAGGACCTATCTCTAGCATCTTCTTTCCACCATCCAAAGCAACTGTAGCTCCTCACTACCTTCTTCCAGGGATGTGGGAGATGCATTAGAGTTGTTTGATGGCCAAATGGAAAAGCCAGGAGGGAGGATGGGAGCATGGTTTTCCTTGCAGTTCACCCACGATGAGAAACCCCTTGAGAAGACCAGATGGGGCTGAGCTGTCAGGGTGGGTGGTGGAGGAGTTGTCATAGTTTGTTGGGTTTGGGTTTTTAAAAATAATTCTCTCTGCATTAATGAACAGTGTTTTGGGTTAGTAAATAATACGCCCTTCCTCCCTCCCTCCCTGTCTCTCCGGAACAGTGTTTTGGGTTAGTAAATAATATGCCCTTCCTCCCTCCCTCCCTCCCTGTCTCTCCAGCAGAAATACATGCCCTGATCTAATATATTCTGCCTTTCTCACTCCCTCACTTCAGAGGAGCTGCAGATCCTGGTGGGAACAGAGTGCTAATAGAAAACGGCCTCTAAAGATATTTGAAACATAACCAAGAAAGGACAGAGGGAGATTCAGCTACAAATATGCTGGGAAATCTAGGAGATGGGCCAAGAAAGGGTGAATATCAGAAGCATGATTGCCAAGAGGGAAAAGTTAATTGGGAAGCATTAATTGGGGTGAGAGTGGGCAGCACAGATAGGGATTTGCTATGTGGGACAGTGCTGCAGCTGGTGGCACTGTGATGGGCACAGAGCTGTCCCAGTACTGGGGTAACTCATCCAGCCTGACCCAAGGCACTGGAGAAACTGCCCATACCTCCTTCCACATGGGGCTCTGCCAATTTACTATTTCTTGCTGGTTTTATGGTGTTTTCCTTGTTGAAAGTCCCAACTTCTGGAATCCTGTGATTCCCTTGAAATCCACAATCTGCAAGATCATGACGTCAGTACTGCATAGGACTTTCTTTGGGCTTGATCTCTGGGGAATTTCTACCCCTCAGGTTTGCCAGGAAAAGCTCCGTTATACCCTAAAGGCTCAGAAAGCAGAAGGCAAATTTAGGGGAAGGCAAAAAAAAAAGAAAAGAAAAAAGAAAAACAACCCACCCAGCGATTGATTTATTTTTAAAATCTCATCATTTTGGTGCCAGTTTCATTAAATTCTTTTTTAATGCCTGACTCATGATTTTTTTCGAGGGTTGGCAGGGCTGTGTGCGTGAGTGTGACAGTGTGTGAGCGCAGGGGCCCTCTGCTGATAGATAACACCGGGCTGGTTCCAGACAGCACTGCCTGCTCCTCTAGGGCTGATGAATATTCCTCCACCACTGTTTCATTGCCAAGCAGACGGTTTTCAAATTAAACCCCCCTAAAAAGAGGAGGCTAGCACTGGGCATTGAGTCACTGTGCTGATGGGTGAGCAGGGGGAGATGCTCAAAGGGAATAAACCACCCTGTGACTCCCAGCAATGCCTCAGGGAGTAATTTAAGGTCAGAAGGGTCAGTGTTTATTTGCAGCCTCCTGTGTGTAAAGATCTAATAAACAGCCTGTGGAGGTCGAGCCTGTCACCATCAGTGACATGTTCTGTGGCCTTGGGTACATCACTTTGTCTCTTTCCAGTGAGAGGGTGACAGGGTCTGTTGCCCAGGATGGGTTGCAGGTATTGGTTAGTACATAAACTTTGCTTTGAAGACGAAAAATATCTTGGAGATGCTTAAAGCTCTTGACAAGCATCTGTGTTCCTTTCGCAGGAGCCCAGCAGAAGGCAAAGTGCCTGAATGCTTTGTCACAGGCAAAATCTGCTGTGTGTGCAGCTCAGAGAGGAAGGGCTGGGAACTTCCCAAGGATTTACACAGCTTCTTGCTTGCTTCGGAGAGGGGTGTCACAGCACAGCCGTGGCTGGGGCTTTGCAGAGCCATCAGGGGCTGAGGCAGAGCAGCAGAGCTGTCCCTGCACCCATCCCTGGATCCCCTGCTTCAGGTTCCTCAGAGCCAAGCTCAGGGATGAGCCTCCACACAAAGCCAAGTTGTATGTGTCTTTCCAGCTTTGGCAGTGTCCCTGGGCATGGATAGATCCCCAGGGAGGCTTGCCCCAGCTGTGAAACACTCAGGAAGAGTTTTATGGGTTTGGATTTGCTGTTGTCTAGTATAGGGTTGGATTCACACACAGCTCCAGGCTACTAATAAAGTATCTCCTCGTTGCTACTTTGCATGAAAATGGTAGCTAATATCTTTGAAACCCCATAACTGGTTGATTCTATGAAGGATGTCAGAGTCATGCAGCAAATTTATTACACAGCATAATCACAAAGCCCTAATTTTCTTGGGAAGCTTCCTTTGGCTCGGTTTCCCTCATCAAAATGTCAGGATTTTGCCAGAGCAGCTCTCTGTGGATTGCCCTGCCCATGCCATGTACTGCCAGCTCCCTGCCAGCCCTAACAGTGCCTTTTCTCTCCAAGGGAAGAAGCAATGCTGTCCACCTACTTCGAAACCATCAATGACTTGCTCTCGTCCTTCGGGCCGGTCCGAGATTGCTCCCGCAACAACGGTGGCTGCACACGCAACTTCAAGTGCGTCTCGGATCGCAAGGTGGATTCCACGGGCTGTGTGGTAGGTACTGAGGTCCTGATCCACAGGGCTAGACTCTGTTCTGGGGACAAGCCAGACGGGGACATGACCTGCTCCCTCTCCAGGAATGTGGCCAAGGGGATGTGTGTGCTGCTGGTGGACTCTCTCCACCTCCAGCGCCTTCAAATCGCAAATGCCTTAAGGAGCTCAGGGAAGCAGACTTGGTGCTCAGATGGGCAAAAGAAAAAATGCTTGAGGCTGATGGTCGTTTTCCTGTTTGTCAAGAAGCATGGGTGGAAAGCTGCCTCGCTTCATCTTCTGTCTCTTCCCAGTGTGGGAGAAAGATGAAGCATCTCCTCATCCTCTCCCCCTCTGTGCCTCTCTGTCACCCTCAGAATTTTGACCTGTTTCTGGACATGCTGATGTCTTGCCAGACAATCTATTGAGTGTCAGGTTTTGCAGTCCTCCCTCCAGAAGACCTCCTAGACCCTAGGTCAATAGTTTTGGGCAGAGGCACTGAATTGCTCCCAGTTATTGAAGCACAGAGGGGTTTTGCTATGCTTCCAGGTGGGAGCAGCAGAGCTCAGCAGCTTGCTCAGCTCTACCCCATCTCACCTTGACAGCAAAGTCACTTCTTCCCTGTGCACGAAGCTTGTGCCAGTCTAGAATGACATGCAGAGACAGGGGGCAGAGCCTTGGGCAGTGGGGCAAGCCTGGAGCATCCCTTCTCATCTGTCTGTGTATAAGCCCCTGCTTGCCAGGCAGAGGTGGTGACCCCACGAGACTCCAGAGCTGCCACCCATTCCCCCAGCCCCTCAAACACACTCCTGCTGCTCCAAAACCCCCTGAAATCCTTCTGCCCCTTCCCTTCCCTCTCTCCACAGGCAGAGCCCCCTTGCTCCATCCCTCCCATCTCAGCAGAGGCAGGAGTTAAGTGTCTCTTTATTTATTGAAGATGTTTGTACACGGCAGCTGGGAAAGGTCAGGCTGGAGCTGTGCCGTCCCGGGGGGGGAGGTGTTTTCATTATCCCCTTCTCTGGTTGCTTGTTAAGGCCATTTAGCACGACAGCCTGATGTGTCACCAGCAACGGCTGGTGCCATCCCCCCTTGCTGCTCCTCTCCCTTTCCTGCTTTCTTTTCCCATCCTCATTTTTTGTTGCTCCCTTTTCCAGGGAGCAACTCCCTTTCTAGTCTTTCGGGTTATTTTCCCCTTTTTTTGGGGTGTTATTTTTCTCTCAAGGCCAACGTGCTTCCCAGGCACTGTCAGAAGCAATCTGGGCTCTGATCACCCTGTGCCGCTGGGGAGAGATGCCTCTTTTTAAAAGTCAGGTTATATTAAGATAGAAATTGTCAATAAATTACAGGCCTAGTGCTTGCCATGCTGGCATGCAGAGAGGCAGAGATGGAAAACTGTGTCACTCAAGGAAAATATCCCCATACTTCTGTACTGCCTGACTGAGGCTGTGTGCAAAAAGAAAGGACTGGGTACAGCAAGGGGAGAAAGGAGGAGCAGTGAGAGCTGTCCTCCTGGAGAGCATCCCTCCCTGATAGCTGTGGGCATATGGGGACCACTGGAACCCCCATCCTGTGCATCCTGCCAGGCTCTTGGGGCTGTGCATCCTTTGGGGACAGGAGGTAGCTGTGGAGATGCCTCTCTCTCTCTCCCTTCTGCTCTTCACCCATGTTTCTCCCCACTGCAGGAGCATGAGGCTGCTCTGCCCCTCTCCACAGGTCCCAGTCATGGGGTGAATCTCCCCAGCTCCCCAGTCCCAGCTGCAGCCTATGGACAGCAGAGCTGAGCTGCCCAGGAGGAGTGTGGGGACAGCTGCTGCATCCCACCTCCATTCCCTGTCTCCCTGCTTCCCATCGGACCGACACCAGTCAGTGCTCCATCCCTCCCAGCTCTCCCAAACCTGTACAATGTTTTCACTGTTTGTAGGTCCCTGGCAAAGGCAGGGGTGTGAGTAGAGGCCTGGAGGGCACTGTCCCATGTTTCTGTCTGTGCTCCATGGCCATTGTCCAGGGAAAAGCCTAACAGGTGGGTTGGCAGCCCTGCCCCTAGCCCTGGGTTGTGCTCAGGGCACTGTGTGTGCTCACAGGGGATGGGAGCAGAGTCTCAGTGCTCACCACAGCCCAAGTGGGAGACCTTGTGGCACCTTCTGCAGCATCCCCTGCACTGGGAAATGGAATCCCTCCTCATCCCCAACCTGTTCCCACAGTCTGCTGGGTGTGAGCTGGGCTGCCAGTGCAATCAAGGATGGGGTCGTGTGCTGCAAATTTGCAGGGATGTCAGTTAGTTTTAAAGCTGAACTGCTGTGAACTCAATTTGCCAATTTGGTAAGTGCTATGGGCAATATCAGGATGTAATTTAATTAAGCTATCCCCTTTTTATAGAGTTCAGGGAGCATTTGCCTACTAATTTTAGCACTAGGTTTGCTCCAGCTTTACTCTGGACACAGTTTCACAAATCATGACATGTTGTTAATCTTTACCAGTCAACAGTTTATTAATTTGCTGAGGACCACAGAAGTATATAATCAGTGGTTCATCAATCAAGGCTAAATCCAACAAATGTTCCAGGCAGGTACTGAGCATAAAATATACATGCAGCCTTGTAAGCAATTAATACACCGCAGAGCTGGAGCTGAGAGGCTCAACCAGAGAGCAGCACAAATCTCAAAGATTTCTTATTCCTTTTATATATAATCATCATCTGTTACCAGTTCCTTCATGCCCTTAATACGGCTTCCAGTAATTCTGGAAGGACTGGGATTCATTTATCTCTGGGTTTTTAGCGACGTGGGCTCTGCCATTACCTAATTGTTTGGCCTTAAAAGGTCTTGGTTGAAATGTCGAGGGTGGATTGCTCACAGCTCATGGCTGAGGACAGTCTCCTTGGGCTGATGAAGGAGAAAAGAGGATGTGGCTTTGCTCAGTTAAAATCATATGTGTGAGGTGTCACCTAGAAGACCCCAAAGGCTCTGCAGGGGTGTTCCCACCCACAGGGGTGGCAGTTCCCCAGCTGCCATCCCCCACTTCCCAAGGGACCCTTTTTTCCCCCCATCTCATGGTGTTCTGTTGGTTTTACATGCACCCAGTAGATGGCATGAGTACATCAAGGGTTTCTGCAGTTCTTTTCTTATCGGAGGCCTTTTTCTTCAGGTAGTTTTAAGAATTATCAGCTGCAACCTTGCTAAGACCTTGGCATCACAAACTGGAGCCTTGCCTTTGAGCCCTAACATAACTAAACCATCCCCAAGCTGTAGAAAACCTGTTTCCATGCTGCTTTTCCTTGTTGCACCCTAGAATTGCTCTTGGATCTGGTGAAGCTGTGAGCATTTTCCAAGGAAACAAAATCCCAGTGAGCATCTCTAATTGTGGTAACTCTACACATTAAGTCCAGTGTACATTTTAGACTATTTTGCAGGGATCACAGCAAACCAGGAGAAACTGTGCTGGAGGAGTAAGTCAGATTATTGCTGGTATAGGGATATGTATTGCTGCTCCCTTCTACTGGCACAGTGGTAGTTGTGCAGCCTGGAGGGAGGATGCTAAAGGAGGGAAAGTGCTTAACCCTCATGTGTTGGTGATTTATAATTTGAGATGAAAACCTGTGAATTAGCCCTGAGAGACTGAAGGAAACACCTGCATCATGGCTTAAATTCAGGTTTCTCCACCTGTCTCTCAGCTCAGCTTTGCTCACTGATGCCAATCCTCTCATCTGCCTGAGGAGAAGGGGGTTGCTTGCATCTGCTGCCCCACATCTTTGTGCATTTTTGAGCCTGAAAAGGCAGGATGGCAGCCCCAGGAAAATAAGAGGGGTGAGAGTTTTGGTTTTACCCTAGGAAAAGGAGCTTTGGTTTTAGCATATGAAGTGGGAGAGGAGGTGATCTGTTCTCTCCTGGTATTTGTTGGCACCTCAGCACTGCCAGGGGAGGAGGCAGCAGCAGCTATAGGTGTGCAGTGAAGGTGTCTGAGCCCTGTGGTGTCCCTCAGGAATGGGGTCTCATCACTGTAAGGACCACCTGAAGAAGCAGAAGAGCATGAGCTGCCCAGCTGGGGATAAGGAAGGCAGCTTGTGGTCCCATGCCAAGAATTAGCAGAATTAGCTCATTAGTAGAATTAGTCCCTTCTTTGCTTAAGATGTGAATGGCTTTACTGCAGCAGGTGGTGTGGTCTGACGGTTCTGCAACATCTGTTGTGCCTGCAGATGTTGGGGAGTTAGTTCTTTGAGTCAGAGTGCCACAGAAGCCAAGGATGTTGCAGGTGGATGTGGAAGGGTTCATAACATGACTATGCTCCAGGATCCATCCCATCTTGGGAGAGGTGTGGGCAAGAGGAAGGAGGACTGCAAAAAAATCAGGAAATCCTGCTGATCATCACCATCTCCCTGCTCACAGGCTCAGGTTCCTGCAGCACAGATCTATTTCTAATTTGAGTGAGAAAAAGGTTTAGTTTGCCTACAAGGATGATGTGAGCTGTTCTCTCCCACAATGACAGGGTCAGCCTGTCAGGGAGGAGGGAGTTTGCCTAGCTCAGCAGGATGCAGAAGGGAGAGCATCTACCAGAGAGTCACTTAATGAAGTTGTGGCCCATGGTGACACTGGGGCAGTGTCACTCCCAGCCTTTTTTAGACACAGAAGGAAGAGAAATTTGGCATGGTCCACACAGGCATATAAGCCTTAGTGCAGCCTGTCTGGAGCTAATCCTTCTCTTGCTCTTTTCCACATGAGACTGATGGGCTGTGCCTCAGCTGCTGCAGAGCAGGGCAGAGAAACAGCTTAATTTAGGAGTGTAACCATTTCAGGGAGAAATGGGATTAGAAATGATGTAGCAGGGCAGTGGCTATTGCTCTGGTTTCCTCCTTCCAGCACAAGCCAGCAGGGATGACTTGGGAACTGTGGGGAGATACTTCAAAATGAAGTGGATGATGCTGAAAACTAATATATTTTGGGAGAAATGGGCTGTTTTGGAGCACCAGCCCAAACCCAAATGCTGGGCAGAAATCCCTCACATATGTGAAAATTCCGAAATATTTTGGTTCAAAACATCTCCTGTCTGTGAAGGAGGGGAAAATGTTTGATTCCAACATTATCATCTGGAGCTTTATGTTTTATATTGCCTCATCCCAGTGTACAGGCTGAAATAAAAACAAAATTAGGCGGTGGAAACCAAAACATTTCAACCTTGTCAAAATTAAATGCTCTCCTAATTTCCCAATGAGTTTTGAGATGTAATTGATGGAATCCCACAAAGCACTTAAGCTTCATCAAATCTGCATTTTTCTGACAGACAATTGTTCATTGAAAAACAAAAACTCATCTGTCCCTGCCTTGCAAGGCACCTAGCTAATTATGGTAGAGATGCAAACACCAGGGAGGGGAGATGAGGAGGAAACCAGTCTCTTCCAATCACTTTAAAGTTTTTCTGGCCCCCTGGAGCAGGATATGACTCCTTAAGCTTGTTGTGGTTGGAAGCCCCCTGAGCTCAACAGCAAGCTCCCCTCCAAGGAGCCTGTGGTTTTGATTTATCTTGTTAATCCAGGTAACTACCTGGGTTGAAAATGGGATTTGAGGAGGAAAGAAAGGATGGCAGAGGCTGTTGGGATCAGTGCCTTTAATTTCAGTGCTGGAAAGGGAGTTTGCACCATGTAGGCAAGGAGTGGCCGAATTTAAATGCAAGTGGAATAGCTCAGGTACACCAAGGTGTGCTGGAAGTCTTTTCCTGCATGAGGAAGAAGTAGTTTGGCTGATAAAAACCTGTTTTCTGCAGTATTGGCTTTTTCAGTGGTGTTCCTTGAGGGCTTGGCTGGCTCCAGCCAGTGTCCCTCTGTTCTCCAGCAGACTGGGATGCTTCATGTGCTGTGGTCACAGCTGGATTGGGGCTTTGGGATTGGGTTGGGTCACAGGTTTTGGTGTGCTGGGCTGTACACTGGATGTCAGGTGGGGCAGGGGTTGAATTTCTGTTTTCCCAAAGGTTTTTGGAGGTGTCAGCCTCTACTGTGGCTAGGGAGGGTAATGCCCTGATGGGCAGGACATGCCAACACATCCCCAAAATGAGCTGTTGGTGACTTCTGGAAGGGAAGCAGCCAGAGGGTTTCCACTAGCTTGATTTCCTTGCTCCAGGAGCTCTGAACACTTCTATCTGTATGCATGGCATCCCACCAACTGCTTGAAACAAATCCATCCCACTTGGAATTGAGATGCAAATGTACACATAGTGACTTGCCCGAGAGGGTTGGTGTGAGAGCTGTGTGGTGGCTGGAGGCAAGGAGACACTGCCTCATTGCCTGGAGCTTTGATCTCCTCCTGGATCCCCCATCCCACTCTCACAGGGGGACCAAGCTGAGGAGGACAAGCTACCACAGCATGTGCTTGAGAGCCTGGAAGACAGATGAGCTTGATTTGCTAAGGCTAAAATAATGATTGATGATCTTTAAAGGGAATAGGAAGCATGGGAAAAGGATAGAGGGGGAAGATAATGACTGTTATTTCAGAAAGCAGTTGTGATGTTTCCCTCTGGGATGCTCCCTCTCAGCAGTGTCAGAAGGGATCTGCCATAGCCAGGGGGTGCTGAGGACATCACTGCCCCAAGGAGATGAGGCAGAGGTGGCTCTGGAGAGTACTTTAACAACCAGCTTTTTGGCTGCATTTTATCTAAATATTTGGAGAGGAAGAATAAATCTCACCCATAGAGACTAGGCTGTGTACAGCCAGACACTGTCCTGCTGCCACTGAGGAGCATTGCTCACCGAGGGCCTCCTGGGCCAAGAAAGCAAAGGCAGAATAAACTAGAATTGTCTAAACATATATATATATATGGACACAGAGGGGTTTGCTGCATTTGTATCATTTCTGAGCTCCAACAAGCAAATAAATACATACCACTGCATTGTTGGGAGCTCATTAAAATGCTGACACTTGCTTGTACCTCAGCAGTGCCTCAGATTAATGTTTTTGTCTCATGCTCAGGAGGTTCTTGGTGAGGAGTGAGGATGCCTCAGCACAAAGTTGGGGTCATTAGGACCTTTGGACATGGCACTTGGTGCTCTGTGGCACTGAGCCACCAGGTGTTTGTGCAACCTCAGGCCAGTGGTGCTGGAGATACAGCTTGGGGTACCTGTGTCTCCCCTCTGGATGCAGCCACACAGGGGTATGTGGTGCCTGGAGCAGGGTTTGGTGGCAGCTTCCTTCTGTGGTTTTAAAAGCCAGGAGGGATTTAGACTCCTCTGTACTCACAGCATCACCAGAGCATAGAAGTTTCAGACAAGAAAGCTGCTGTTATTGGGAAAACAGAGTGGAATAACAAAAAGGGCAGTTTACTCTCTACAGAAACACTTTATTAAATATTCTGGTTTTTGAAACTTAATAATGGAAGAGAGGAGCTGAGCTGAGCAGCTCTGGCAGGCAGCTCAGATGGAGAGCTGGTGTGCTGTCATCTGGGGGATCCGTGTCAGCAATGATTTTACTTCCAGCAACCCTCTCACCCGTCTTGCTGCTAATGAGCTTTGTAAACAAGAAAGTGAGCAAAAGCCCCTTTTTTACTGAACATGAGCAGGGACTTGTCCACATACTTATTTTCCTAAGGCACAATCTTTTGCAGGTTCTGTTGTGTCCTTATGTTCTTTCCTCTTGAAGAGGATCCTTCTCCCTTTGCATTTGCTCTGTCCACGCTGAGGATGTTGGGGATGGGCAGAGGAGCTGTGCCCAGTCCTGGTTGCAGGAGACCACACAGTGCCACATGCTGTGCCAGGGTGACAGCAGTGAGTGCAGGCATCCCATTCCATTCCCAACCACAGCCCCATGTATCAGCAAGGCTGGCTCTGGTGTATTCCTAGGGGTGGCTATGGGTGTGTGACAGCAGGTCCTGCCTGCTCTGCCACTCTATGTCACCTTGGAGATGTCATTTAAAAGGGAGAAAAGCCTGTTTCTCAAAAAAAAAAAAAAAAACCCAGATAAAAATAGCACTTCTTATTCAGCACATCCATTCTCCGTGTATACTCAGAATTCATTTGCTGACTGCAGTCACAGGAATTACAGGTGGACAACAAGCTGTCCCTGAGCCAGCAGTGTGCCCTTGTGGCCAACAAAGCCAATGGAATCCTGGGGTGCATTAGGAAGAGTATTGCCAGCAGGTTGAGGGAGGTGATCCTGCCCCTCTACTCAGCTCTGGTGAGGCACATCTGGAGAACTGTGTCCAGTTCTGGGCTCCCCAGTACAGGTTGCTCCCAGAGCAGGTCCAGCAGAGGGCAAGAAAGATGGTTAAGGGACTGGAGCATCTCTCTTAGGAGGAAAGGCTGAGGGAGTTCTGCCTGCTCAGCCTGGAGAAGAGATAACTAAGAGGGACCTCATCAATATATATAAAGGATGGGCTGGAAGTTGGAAGTGAACCCAAGTAGTGCAGGTCTAATGTGGCAAACCACAAACAGCTTTTTCTTTTGAACTGCTGGCTAACAGTGTGTAGGATCCCTTTGCTTCCCTGGATAAATGAATCCATGCAGTATCCAGACAAGTGCTATGCAGAGGGAGCTGACCAGAACCTTCTGGGGCATCATGTCTCGCCAGGTTTCCTCCCACCAGGGAGGGATGTGCCACCCGTGATTGCCCAGACAGAGTTATTGACCGAGTTGCTTATTGATTTTCTAATCATTTTCCGACACAGCCCCCCGTCCTGTGTCACTGCCAAGGCAGATCACAAATTGAACTGCAGCTAAATTGATGGGGGATTGATTAAAACTCACCATAATTAT
>NW_008656303.1:0-4521 GCF_000695815.1 Acanthisitta chloris | reverse complement strand
AGGAACAGATCTGCTCCTTTATAAAAGCTCAGTGAACACAGGGCCAACGCTGGTTTTGTAAGCTCACCTGAGAGTCCAGACCAACCCATCAGCACAGCCCAAGGAGACAGGACTAGCACAAACCAGCTTTTTTTTGGTGAGACACTGGCACAGGCTGCCCAGGAAAGTGGTGACTGCCCCAACCCTGGCAGTGGTCAAAGCCAGACTGGATGCGGCCTTGGGCAACCTGCTCTGGTGGGAGGTGTCCATGCCCAGGGCAGGAGGATGGGACTATGTGGTCTGTAAGGTTCATTCCAACCCCTAAAATTCCATGATTCTATGATTTTTCCTAGGTCTTTTTTGACTCCTGTGGGCAAGAACATAGGTGCACCCAAAAGGGCTTTAGTTTTGCCTCTGCTCCAGTCTACTGGTGGGGCATCCTGATGGGAAAATTTCTGCTCCAGAGGCAGGGAGATCTGTTATATAGCTTTATAAAGCCAGAGATGCTGTGGCTTCTTCAATCCTGAAAGTGTTAGAGGCCAGGTTGGATGGGACTTGGAGCAACAGGGTCTAGTGGAAGGTGTCCTTGCCTGTGGGAAGGGAATTGGAATGAGATAGTATTTAAGGTCTCTTCCAATCTAAACCATTCTGTGATTTATTGAGTCCAGTAATTGCTCTATCCACCTATAAATCTCTGCAAAGCCCTCCATGCAGGGGCTGGCATTGCCTCTCCTGTTGGTTTTGAGGGCTGGCACTAATTGTTGAGCTCACCAGTTCCCCTGATTCACTGTCCTTGGCATCTTTGTGCCCCTCAACCCTTCTGAGCAGGGACACCTTTAGTGTTTGTGCATTGGTTCCCAAAGCTTTCTGTCCCTGGAGAGCTTTGTGCAGCAGCACAATAGCTAGCTGTCTGGAGACTCTGTTCTGCTCCAAGCAGGGATAGATGTGGAGGGAAGGAGGTGCTTTCTTTTGCAAATGTGCTGAGCTATTTGCCTGCTCTAATTAATGCGTATTAGGATGCATAATTACAGACTGAAAGGAAACAAGTTTTGTGGTGGTTAAAAGCCAAAACTGGAGGATATCCCAAGGGTGGCATTGAGCAGAATAGGGCTAAGGGAGGAAGGGCTTTGGTGACCCACTAACCCAGTCCTGGAGACAGAGCCATCTTCTTCCTCTGTGGGCTGGGGAAGATGCTGAGCTCAGCATGTGGATCAGTGCCAAGGCAAGAATTCCAAGTGACAGCTCAGAAAAGCTGTGACTGATCCTCTGGCTGTGGTCCTGTAGCTCCTGCTGACTTACAGTCCCATCCAGTTGCTTTCAGCACCCTGGAAGGTCCCTCAGGAGCTCTAGAGGGGACTTGGACAGAACCTCCCCATCCCTGTTGCTGTGGGAAGCACAGCAGAGAGATGGATGCGGTGCCATGGAGTGGAAGATTCTGTTTGCAGTCAGCCCTCCATGTCCTCCAGGGAAATACCTCCTCTCTGCCAATTTGCACAGCTCTGCTTCTTGCAGCAGGGCTGGCAGATGTGGAGGAGACTACAGGAGATAAGTGTTGTATCTGCAGATTCGCAAACACTCATACCCTGATCCTGTTTCCCAGGTGGTGAAAAGCACAAACTGTTCTAAGTGTCCTCTTCTCCTTCATTTTTATTCTGCATATGCAACTGGAAAGCTTCCTGCTTCCATGTCTTCTGCTGCTTCATGCTTGAGCAGAGCTACTATTTCCCAAGCTGTGTCTTTAGGACTCTGCATGTGCTCTGTCTGCTCTGCAGAGATGGGCAACCTCCTATTCCAGAGCTCTTTGTTGCCAAACTCCTTTGGCTAGAGAAGTTTTTTGCCTGTCAGCTTTCCCTTGCCTCCCCTTCCCACCTTACCCAGTGCCTCCAGAGAAGGTTTGCAAGCTTCACTGGAGCTGCAGAGCTGAGGGCATGGGAGGCAGCAAGTGGTCTGAGGGACAACAGGCACAGAGATCAAGACATCAGCTGCTGCCACAGGTAAATGGCACAGGGTTTGTTGGAGGTGAAGAGAAACTGCTCATCTATAAGAAAGATGGGAACAAACTTTTTAGCAGGAGAGGAAAATGGGTGATGGCTTTAAACTGAAGGAGGGGAGGTTTGGATTAGATATTAGGATGAAATTATTCCCTGTGAGGGTGCTGAGGCACTGGCACAGGCTGCCCAGAGAAGCTGTGGCTGCTCCATCCCTAGAAGTGTTCAAGGCTAGATTGGATGGAGCTTGGAGCAACCTGGGCTGGTGGAAGGTGTCCCTGCCCATGGCAGAGGTCTTAGAACTAGGTGATCTCTAAGGTCCTTTCCAACCCAAACATTCTAGGACTCCCTAAAGCTCCTTTCTGCTGTCCCATGTGGGCAGTTTGATTCTTGAGTAGCCAAGAATGAGTGAGGCTTGGCAGCCCATCTGCTGTCAGGACCCTGCTGGTGTCAGTGAGCACAGGGTCCAGGGTCTCCTGAACTTGTATTAATATGTACAGCATTTTGCTCACATGGAAAATTGATTTTCTTTTTTAAGCACAAAGAATAGTGGTTTTATAACCTTTCTTCTGCTTGACAGAGGCCATTTATAACCTGCCTTCATCACTACCTGTGCAAGCTCCAGTCTAACTCATCTCCAAAAAATCCCATAATGCATTTTTAATTGTAAGCTGCTCCTAGACAAGATTTATTTTTTTTTTCCAAGGACTGGCCTTTGTGTTGTTGTTTGTGTGCCTATGTGTTTGGCTCATAGGGATAAATAACACGAGTGGAATTGTGCTTTAATCTGGGTGACAATTTATCGATGGCATTTGCTGCCTGCTGGCTTTTATCTTTTGGGGCAAGGAAAACAAGCTGAGGAACTGGAATTCAAACTCAGAGCCACATCTTCAGCTTGTGTGAATCAGTGTGGTTTCCTTGCCTCTGGGAAACTGATAAATCTGGGCTGTGATCCTGGCTGCTCCCAGCCCTGCCTCTGCCACGGGCTGGTCCTGCCTGCAGCAAGCAGCAAGATCCTCCTGGAGATGATGCCAAGGCCATGCTCACTGGTCTGCCTGGTTGAGAAGGGTTTGCTGGGTCATTCCCAAGCACTGAGATGGTTTTCTGAGTCAGTCACAGATGTTTTTTTCTGGGTTGCATTGGACTTCTCTGTGTCTCAGAGGAACAGGTAACAAACACAGAGGGTTTGCCCCACACTGGCTTAAAGATTCATTCCTGTGTAATTTTCCTGTCTTAAGGATTTCACTTTCCTCTGGAGGGAGGATGGGGAGTGAAGCTTTATCAGCAGAGTGGGTCCTTGCCCTTTGGTCCTTGTCCCTTTCCTAAAGGCCTTGCAAGGTGATAGAGAGCCCTTGGGGCTGCCCCTTTCATCACTCAGGATGAACTTGTCTCTTAGCACCCACCAGGCTGTGGCTCCAGGGCAGATGAGGACCCACAGGTGACCTTACCATGTGCCTCTCTTGCTGCAGTGCCCTGAGGATCTCCGACCCATGAAGGATGGCACCGGTTGCTACGACTACTCCAAAGGGATTGACTGCTCAGATGGCTTCAACGGTGGCTGTGAGCAGCTGTGTCTCCAGCAGACCCTCCCTCTGCCCCATGACCCCTCATCCAGCACCATCTTCATGTTCTGTGGGTGAGTCCCCTCCAACACTTCTGCCTCTCCCACTAGCAGATAAATAACCCCTGCCTTTTTCCATCCCTGCCAAGCCTCCTGTGCCACCCATCCCAACCCAGCCTGCCCAGTGACAGGACAGGGTGCCCAACAAAGAGGCTGTTTATGGAGCTGACTTCCAGCAGGGAATAGAGGCACCTGCTTGGCCTGCAGGCAGGAGCATATGGGAGTGTGAGCAGCAGTCTGAGCAGATGCACCTTCCTCCTCTCCCCCACTGTGTGACAGTACAGTCTGATCTGTGTGACTCACTGTGAAGGGACCCAAAAATTGTACATTGTGTGCTGGAGGGGGAAGGTGGAGGATTTGTTTAAGAAATACTGCTTCTTAATTTTTATTTTCCTCCCCAGTACCTTTCTTAAAATAAGAGTTTCATCCCTGATTTTGGCCAAGATCCTATAATCCTACACAATTTAGCATTTTCACTCAGGAAAATCTCCCTGGCTGCAGTATGCTCTAAAAGGAGCTCAGTGATTATCTAGCTTTATGCTGCACAGCTGCAGCCATCCATCGCCCTCCCCAGCCCCTAGCTCTGCTGGCTGCATCCCATGGCTGGGTCATACTCTCTTGGGCATGTGTGGGAACCTACTTCATGTCCCAGTGGGAAGGATTAGAATGAAGAAGGGGTGAAGGAGCCTATTTGAGAATCCTTCTCAATCCCCACAGCAAGAAGGAGAACAAATTCCTAACAGTAACTCCAAGGAGCATCTGTCAAGTCCCAGTGCTGCAGGTGCAGAGTAGACCTCATGCAGCACTGGCTGCTGACTTCTCCCTGGAAAGAGCAGCCTAGGGAGCTCTGCCTGTGCCAGCTTTTCCTTTATTTATCCTTCTTTTGCTGGTGGGGGTTTTTTCCCCCCACTACCTTATTTTTTATTGTTTGGC
>NW_008656302.1:39199-40836 GCF_000695815.1 Acanthisitta chloris | reverse complement strand
AGTGCAGGTCCAGCACTTGGCCTTGTTCGACCTCATCCCGTTGGGATCAGCCCATCATCTCTCCAGCCTCTCCAGGTCCCTCTGCAGATCCCTCCTGCCTTCCAGCAGATCCACACTGCTCCCCCAACTTTGTATCATCTGCAAACTTGCTGCTGGTCACTGACTCCCCTCAATAGGTAGCAAAGAGCTCCCCTCTTACCCACGCAGGCTCCGCTGGGCGACAGCTTGTATCCAGTGGAGCATTCGCACCTGTAACTGCCTGGGATGTTGATGCAGTCGGCGTTGCGCTGGCACAGGTTCTCCCCACTGCTGCACTCGTCGATGTCTGGGGGAGGAGAGCATGGACACCATGGTTTCAACCAGGAAACATCATTCTGGGAGGGCTGGAGGAGCTCAGGAGAAGTCAAGCCAACTTTAACGCTTGGGTTGTTCCAGTTGGGGTCAATGTTCAACTGGGTTGGGTTGCTTTGGGATGAGACAGTGGGAAACTTAGGGTTCAACACTGAGTTTGGTCTTAGTTTGGATTTTAGTTAGGGTTCAACACTTTTAGGTTTGAGTTTTAGTTATGGCTTAACACTTTGCATTGAGTTTAGTTTGGATTTTAGTTAGGGCTCAACACTTGGAGTTTAGTTTTAGTTTATGGCTCAACACTTGGAGTTTTGTTTAGTTTTAGCTTGATTTTAGTTATGATTCAACACTTTAGTGTAGTTTTAGTGTGAAATCTTAGTTTGGATTTTAGTTAGGGTTCAACACTTTTAGGTTTGAGTTTTAGTTATGGCTTAACACTTTGCATTGAGTTTAGTTTGGATTTTAGTTATGGCTCAACACTTGGAGTTTAGTTTTACTTTTAGTTATGGCTCAATACTTTGAGTTTAGTTTAGTTTTAGTTTGAATCAGTATAGGCCTCAAGACTTGGAGTTGAGTTTAGTTTTAGTTTATGGCTCAACACTTGGAGTTTTGTTTAGTTTTAGTTTGAATTTCAGTTAGGGCTCAACACTAGTTTTAGTTTGAATTTATGGCTCAACACTTGCACTTTGGTTTTAGTTTGGATTTTAGTTAGGGCTCAAACACTTCTATTTGCAAATTTCTTCTAAACCCCCCTAAATCCAAGGGAAAACCAGACAGGAACATGACTGTAAATCAGCAATTGGTATATCCAACCATTGCTGTGGAAAATGAAGATCTCAAGAAGGTTGGGAAAAACAGAATCATAGAATATCCCAAGTTGGAAGGAACCCACATAGATCATCCAGTCCTGGTCCTGCACAGGACACCTCCATGTTAGACCATGTAGACTCTGTCCATGGGTGCTGACAGCCTTCACCCTGAGTCCCATGAGGTGAGGAGATGCTAGAACTCCCCACCTACCTCCCTGGGTGCCCCAGCACTGTTACCTTCACAGATGAGCAGGATGTTGTTGTAGCTGAAGCCAATGGGACACTCACACCTGAAGCTGCCGATCTGGTTGATGCAGACCCCGTTGGTGCAGATGGCAGGGATCTCACTGCACTCATCAATATCTGCCACAGACAACACCTCTCAGTATCCAACAGGAAGGAAACCACCCCCAGAGCAGGGAGAATCCTGCCCTTGGGCATTCTGAACAGAGCATCAGCAGGAGAGGGCCACCAGGCACG
>NW_008656302.1:28636-39179 GCF_000695815.1 Acanthisitta chloris | reverse complement strand
GGAGCCTGCAGGTCATACCAGCCTAGGCAGCTCTGCAGAGGTTTGGCTACACAACAGAGTCACGTAAGACTCACACAAGAGCCAGACAAGTCAGAGGAGCTGTGGGATCACTGGCAGAGCTTGCAAGGCACATGTTGGGAAGGTCCTACCCAGAACATCCACCTTGTGCCTCTGCAGTAACAGGAACACTTGCCCAGGCTCTGGGACCAGGCTGGAAATGGGGACTCCATGGGGTCACTGCAATACTGAGATGTCTCTGGGGTCTCTGACTCTACTGCTGTGCCCAGCACAACCCCCCACCAGCCCCCATCAACACCCTCTGTTGCACTTTCCTCCTGGGAGGAGAAGATTAACTCATCTCCCTCCACTTCACTCCCACCTGGCACTGCCAAGGCCTCTTTTCCTTGTCTCTCCTCTGCTCAGGGCTGAATTTAGTAAGAGAGGGGAAGGGAAGAAGCTCCCAAGCACCATGGGATGACAGAGGTGGGTCAGGAGCACACCTGGTACTGCAAGGCATGGAGGATCTACTCACCAATGGGCTTCCCTGTGTGGATATCGATGATAAACCCTGGGGCTTGGTTCCCACACAGGATCTGGTACTCCGCTGCAAGAGGAACACCAAGGTCAGGGCTGTGCCCAGGGGGCAGAGTGGGGTGAAAGGAGGGGGATCTGGTACTCCGCTGCAAGAGGAACACCAAGGTCAGGGCTGTGCCCAGGGGGCAAAATGGGGTGAAAGGAGGAGCTGGAGTGAGTGTCCACCAGACAGGAGGAGATCTACATGGTGCCCAGCATGGAGTCACAGGGGTTGGCACAGAGAGAACTCAAGACATGATGATCTCCCTTCTCCCCCTGTGTGTGGGAAAAGCAAGGGGACAACATGGCATGAGGATGACTTACGGCTGGCTGGTGTGGGACAGGGCTCACAGGGCTTGTTCCAGGCCTTGCCAATGTTGTAGGAGCAGCAGCACATCTTCTTGGTCATGTTGAAGGAGAGCTCGTTCTCACATGTGTCGTTGTAGTTGCGGTAGCAATGTCTGCAAAGGTAACACGGGCAGTGGCTCGTGCCAGCCCTGGGAAGGAGTTCTGCCAGCCCCAGGGCACCCACTGCTGGGGACATGCCACCCCGTCCTGTCCTGGGGCTCAGGGACTGCAGGGGACACAGTGAGAGGCCAACAAAGTGGCTGCAGCGATGGACTGAAGCTCTGCTCCAGAGTGACGGCGTTGGGTCCTGCACCATACCCCATGGCAATGCTCTGGTGGGTCTCTTGATGCCCCCCATGAGAATCACCCTCCCTAAAACTGCTGGGGGGTGAGCACCAGCCCCTCTGGCATGGACAGGGATATGGACATGGACACCAGCCTCACTGCAGGGATGCAGTGAGGCACTGCTGAACTCAAGTATCCCAAATCACAGAGTCATTTAGGACGGAAAAGACCTCCAAGATCATCAAGCCAACCTCTGATCACCTCCTTGTCAACTAGATCACAGCACTAAGTGCCACATCCAGTCACGGAATTCCAGCACTTCTGCTCCACCCCCTCAGCCATGACCATGCTGCCCATGGCACAACCCCAGGCCCTTCCCTAGGGATTCAGACCATGCCATACCCATGCAGTTGTTTCCCCCGTTGACCTGCATGTACTCAGGAGGACACACACAGGTGTAGTTGCCAAGGGTGTTGTAGCAGGTCCCAGGGCCACAGATCCCAATGTGGGCAGAGCACTCATCAATATCTGCCAGATAAAGGAGAGTGGAGGTCAAAGCACTGGGCACAGGTGGAGAAGGGTCAGGAGAGCAGAGACGAAGAAGGGTCAGGAGAGTGGAGGTCCAAGCACTTGGCAGAGGGTCTGACATGGGGTTGGGCTAGGCTTGGCATGAGGTATAGATGGCCCTGGCCCAAGGACCAGGCACTGGGAACAGGGACAGTTGGTGATGAGGATGGGAAGTCTGGAAGAGAAAGGGGAAATGATGATGCCAACCATTCCTTGAGCTGCCCAGCCACACTCACAGCTCCACAGCCACCCCCAGCAGGCCCACAGAGCAGCAGGGCCACCACAGTGCAGTACCTTCACAGATCCTTGTGTCTTCGTTGAGGTAGTAGCCCAGGGGACACTCGCACTGGAAGCTGCCGAAGGTGTTGACGCAGTTGCCACCTTGGCACAGCCCTGGCAGCTCCTGGCACTCATCAATATCTGAGGAAGGAGAGCAGCAGGAGGTGTTCACTGCCTGGCAAAGCTGTGCTTCACCTCAGGACTCCCAGAGGGTTCACACCACCACCTCCAGCCATGTTGGTACCCAAGGTGTTGGAGCACCTCCAACACTTGCTGTTCATCATTTGCTGGTCAGTGGGCAACCAACCAGGCCAATGCCAGGGCAGATAGTCCCTGGGGTTCAGAACAACTTACCTTCCAAGATGACAGTGATGGGGTTAGGCCTGAAACCTTCTCCTCCAGGGCACAAGGTCTTGTACTCAGCTGTGGAAAAAGTCAGTCAGGGAGGTCCTGAGCTGAGCAGCTCCCAGGAAACACAGGGGTAGGGAGAACCAGGAGAAACCCAGCAGAAAGAGGCCATGAGGATGGTGGCAGTGGGCCAGATGGAGCAGCTTGACTCTCACCACATGTTAAGCCAACTTAGCTGCTGCCCTGTCTACCCTTGAATAGGCTCATTCCACATGCACTGCCCTCCCCCAGCCCACTGGACTAGGAATGAAGGATTCCAAACTGGATCCACCAGGCACAACCAGTGGAATCCCCTCCACCCCACGTCCCTTCTCCCCTGCCCTTGTCAATTGACACAGCAGGGTTGGCTTCTTATCCCTCAGCTTCCTTTTCTCCACCATGATGACAACAAATCCTGACCTCAGGACCTCCAGCCTGAGTTTAGAAGCTATAGGGAAGCAATCCTTGACTCTCTTCCCTGCCCATCCAGCCCATGCCCAAGTTGACCCCAGACACTCCCCCAACTCACTGGTGTTGGCTGGAGGACACAGCTCACAGGGGTTGCCCCAGGCTCGGCCCAGAGAGCAGCAGCAGGATGCACGAGTGACCCCAACTCCAATCTCTGCACTGCAGGAGATCCCTCCATCTCCTCGGTCCTGGGTGTCCAGGAAGCAGTTCCCAACACGAGTATCTGCACCAAGACAGGGTTGGGTGAGCAAAGCCTCTCCAGTAAAGCTTGTGTACACAAGAGGAATGGAATCATGGAATCACAGCATGGGTTGGGTTGAAGGACCTGAAAGATCATCTTATCCCACCCTCTGCCATGGGCAGGGACACCTTCCACTAGCCCAGGTTGCTCCAAGCCCTATCCAACTTGGCCTGGAACACTCCCAGGCAATAAGAATAGCTCCAGAGCTTCCCTAGAATAACATTGCTTCAACAAGTAGACCATCCATGTGGGTGACACAAGATGGGCCATGTGGGTACTCTTCTCTTGCTGGGTTAAGCTCAGGTAGGGCAGAGTGGTCAGTCACCATGGTAATGGCCAGTCCAGCTCTGAGGAACCACCAAGAAGGACCACCAAGGTGTTGGATGGGAAGTGTGCTCTCCATGCAGGTCCTCACTCACCCACACAGCCCACACCGGTGGGGTTCAGCTCAAAGTCCTGAGGGCAGTTGCAGAGGTAGCTGCCAGGGGTGTTGACACACAGCCCATTGATGCAGTTGACAGGGTCTGCACACTCATTGATGTCTGAAAGGGTGGAAAGATGGAAACTCAACAACTGAGAGGAAGATTACCCCCAAACCCACAGCCCCAGGCCTGTGTGTGTCCAGGGTGTATCCCCACACCATGGGATTTCTAAGGCTCTTCATGTGATGGTCAGCAAAGCCCTTCCAGAAACAGACCTCACCTTGTCCTGCTCCCACCACCCTGCCCAGAGGCAGAAGAAAGGAGCAGAGCCACACAAGGTCCTTCCTGGTCCACCTTCCAGCAGCACAACACATCACCACATCACACAGGGATGCTGAACTGGCTTCAGGCTGCTGGTGCCACCCCCTGCCATGGTTGGGGCAAGGTCATAGAGCAGTGGTCCTCATCCAACAGCTCTTACCTGTGCAGTTGCCTCCACTCCTGTCCAGCTCATAACCATCGTCACAGGCACAACGGAACATCCCAGGAAGGTTCTGGCAGGTCCCAAAGACACAGATGTTCTGGAAGGTGCATTCATCAATGTCTGCAAAACAGGGAATGCTGGGGACTCAGGGCCTGGCAGAGTGAGGGCCAGGACATCTTCTGCTCCCATGTCCAAGCAGAGCCACAGCCCAGCTGTGGGTAACCTATCTCAGCATGGTTCTGGTGCCATGGGAGATCATCTCCTGGGTGAGCGGAACCACTCCTACTCTCCCACTCCACTGGTTGTCCACATTTGGCATGAACACTTGGCTTAGCCCAACCTCTCTGAAGGCTGAAGATCAACCAGTGGAAGAGGTGGCACCTCAGGAGCTTTGCACCATCAGGTGATGGGGAGGTCTTGCTTAGGTGGGTCTTGTTTAGTAATGGATCAGGTGGTGATGGAGCAGTGGAGAGAGGCCAGAAAGGAGGTGGCACTGACATCCTGGAGCAGCAGTCAGAGCTCTGGACACTTACCCTGGCAGGCCTTGCTGTCCTCTGTGGGGTTGAAGCCCATCTCACACTCGCAGCGATACCCGCCGGGGGCGTTGAGGCACTGCCCATTCTCACACAGGTTCACGTTGTCTGCACACTCATCCACATCTAGAGACAGAGCCAAGGGTGAGACTGGCACAGTGCCCACCCAGACATGGCACCTTCCTTCAGCTTGCCCAGAAAACTCCCACAAGCTTGTCCCACCCCTCTGTTGGGTGGAAGTGAGGAAGGGGCTGCAAGACTCCTCATTGCCTTGATGCTCCTCAAACAGGTGGTAAATCCCTACTGAAGGTCACTGTGGTGCAAGACATGCTGCTGTGGGTTTGGGGAACACCTGGTTTGGGGACTCCCAGACACAGCCAGGCTGGTGGTAAAGAGGGGCTGATTCCATATCCCAAACCATGTTCCTGCTGCCAGTTGAGCCTGTGGCCTCACCTGAGCAGGAGAAGCCATCGCCGTTGAAGCCCTCTCGGCAGGCACAGCGGTAGGAGCCAGGAGTGTTGACACAGTTGGCATTCAGGTTGCACTTATGCTCTTCAGTTGCACATTCATCCAGGTCTGGGCAAGGAGAACACCTAGTCAGTGGTGTGGGTAGCTACAGGGAGCCCAGGAGACTGTCCAAGCACTTGTGAGGCTCCAACACATCTCTTGGAGCCTCTATGGTCATGACCATCACACAGCCAAGCTCACCACTAAACCATGTCCCCATGTGCCATATCTACATGGCTTTGAATCCCTCCAGGGATGGGGATTCCACCACTGCTCTGGACAGCCTGTTCCAGGGCTTGATAACCCTTTCCATGAATTAAGTTTCCTCAATATTCAACCTAAACCTTCAATTCCAACCTGAACCTCCTCCGGCACAACGTGAAGCTATTTCCCCTTGTCCTGTCACTTGTTACGTGGGAGATGAGACTCCACCTGGCCTGGACAGCCTGTCCCAAGGCTTGATAACTCTATCCATGAACAAAATTTCCTTAATATCCAACCTGAACCTCCCCTGGAACAATCTGAAGCTATTTCCCCTTATCCTGTGACTTGTTACATGGGAGAAGAGACCTCACTTGGCTACAAACTCCTCTCTGGGAGCTGTAGAGAGCGAGAAGGTCACCCCTGGCCCTCCTGTTCTCCACACTGAGCTCCCTCACCCTCTCCTCATCAGACTCCTGAGGCTCAAGGACACTGGGTTGGTGGCACCAACCCAGGTGCCACCTCAGCCTAGCCTTCAGAGGTGCCCACAGAGCAGCTGGAGACTGGAAGATGCTCTTCTGGGCTGAGAACTCACCCCCCACCTGGCCTGGACAGCCTGTCCCAAGGCTTGATAACTCTATTCATGAACAAAATTTCCTTAATATCCAACCTGAACCTCCCCTGGAACAACCTGAAGCTATTTCCCCTTATCCTGTGACTTGTTACATGGGAGAAGAGACCTCACTTGGCTACAAACTCCTCTCTGGGAGCTGTAGAGAGCGAGAAGGTCACCCCTGGCCCTCCTGTTCTCCACACTGAGCTCCCTCACCCTCTCCTCATCAGACTCCTGAGGCTCAAGGACACTGGGTTGGTGGCACCAACCCAGGTGCCACCTCAGCCTAGCCAGGTCCCTCAGCCTCTCCTCATCAGACTCCTGAGGTTCAAGAACACTTCCAACCCAGGTGCCACCTCAGCCTAGCTTTCAGAGGTGCCCACAGAGCAGCTGGAGACTGGAAGATGCTCTTCTGGGCTGAGAACTCACCGTTGCACTTCAGCCCATCTCCGAGCCAGCCCGTGCGGCACTTGCACTTGAAGCTGCCGGGGACGTTGATGCAGGACGCGTGCATGTCACAGTTGTGGGCCCCAATCTCACACTCATCGATGTCTGCAGGAGGGAAGGACAGCACAGCTCACACAGCTCAGCTCTCCCAGCACAGGAGAGGGGAGGCAGGTCCAGTCCTGCTCATGGGTTTGGTTGTCCCATGAGTCTGAACCTCACGGCATGGGAATGAGGTGTTTTGGGGACAGGCTGGAGTGGAGCTTTGAGCTGCCTGGAGTGGAGTCTTGGAAGATGAAGCCAAAGGAAGGGCAAGGCCCTGGCTTGGCTATCAACTACAAACAGGTCCATCCCTGTCTCAACTAGCCTTTCTGGCAATCTCTTCCTGCCCAGGAGGGTCTCCCCTCATGCAGCCACATCCATGGGTGTCCCAGCAACTCCCACACCACACCCTAGGGATGGTGTTGTCTCCATGGCAGCTGTGAGAGGTGTTTGTGAGGGCTCCCACCAGCACCCCAAGATTTAGGACTGATGAGTTCCCACCTGTGCAGCCTGTGGTTCCCTTCTTAACAAAGTAGCCCAGCTGGCAGTGGCAGATGAAGGAGCCCTTGGTGTTCTCACACTCGCCGTGGAGGCAGATGTTGGGGTTGAGATCACATTCATTCACATCTGCAGGAGGAAAAGAACCATGGAACATCACCAGAACCTTCTGGAGCCCTTCCTCCATCCAACAGCAGTGCTGGAGTGCCCAGGGCACTGCCTTGTGCTCACCAATACAGGTCTTCATGTCCAGGGATGCCATGAAGCCATCGAAGCAGAGGCAGCGATACTCCCCGGGGATGTTGGTGCACTGCCCACCATCACAGATGTCTGGGTTGTCCTCACATTCATCAATATCTACAGAGAGGAGACCATTGCCAAGGGATAGACAGTGAACAGGCATTGTGGGATCAGGAGGGAGGAGCTTTGTATCAAATCATGGAGTTTCTGGAGCATCTAAGAAGGGTTGGGCATCATAGCACAAAGCAAAATGAGACCCATCACCCTGAAGCCAACATTGTGGCCAACTGCTAGTGGACACAGAGGTCCCTGAGGCAGCACCTGAGAGAGTCAAGGTGACAACTCACCTGCACAGGATCTCTTGTCTGGCATCAAGGCATAACCTTCACTGCAGCTGCACTCATAGCTGCCCTCCGAGTTGGAGCAATGGGTGTCACAGCCCCCGTTGGTTATGGTGCACTCATCGATGTCTGGGGGAGAAGGGACAGGTCAGGCAGCTGCCTGGGTCACAGGTTGGGTTGTGTGCCTTGCAGCAGGTGGGAGAGGTGCTGAAGAGGACACAAAGCTCTCCCAGCAAGAAGAAAACACCTCATTCCTTCTCTCCAACCACTCACAGTGGTCTCACAGTTGATGACAGTCCCTTACCAGTAGTGCAGGTTTGGTTGTCACTCAACCAGGAGGGTCTCCTTTCATAGAATCATAGAATCATAGAATCATCAAGGTTGGAGGAGACCTCTCAGGTCATCAAGTCCAACCCTTAACCTGTCACTGCTGTAAACCCTAAATCCTAAGCCACAGAATCATCAAGGTTGGAGGAAACCTCTAAGACTGAGTCCAACCACTAACCTGTCACTGCTGCAACCCCTAAACCATAGAATCATAGACTCCTCAAGGTCGGAAGAGACTTGTAAGATCAACAAGTCCAACCATTTAACTGTCACTGCTGTAATCCCTAAACTATAGAATTATCAAGGTTGAAGGAGACCTCTAAGCTCATCAAGTCCAACCCTTAACCTGTCACTGCTCTAACCCCTAAACCCCAAACCATATCCTCCAGCTCCAGAGGCCTTGAACCACTCTCAGACACTCCACTGAGCATCACACCAGGAGGATTCTGGGTCATACCAGGGTCTTGGCATGGCTACATGGCACAGAAGACCACTCACCAACACAGCCCTGCCTGTCCAGCGTGGCCTGGAACCCTGAGTCACATGAGCACTGGTAGGTGCCGATGACGTTGACGCAGCGACCATTGCGGCACAGGTTGTCACTGAGGGAGCACTCGTTGATATCTGTGGAGGGAAGAGCAGTTTGAGCAGCCAATCATGCTGGTGCCACGCTGGGTATCATTTGGGGCCAACCCCTGGGTGTTCAAAGTGAGTTTGTTGTTGCCCTGTTGGTCAGTGTTCAGTGAGCAGCAGAATGGAGAACATAAAGACAGTGAAACACCAGGAATGATCTTGGTCCTTCTTGGGTAAGTGTGTTCTACCCATATATCATGGAATGACAGAATGGTTTGGGTTGGAAAGGACCCTAAAGATCATCTCATTCCACCCCCAGCCACGGGCAGGGACACCTTCCAGGCTGCTTGGAGCCTTGTCCAACCTGTCCTTGAGCTTCTGCTCATGGTCCTGCCCTTGGCTCCTCATCATGTCCCTCAAATAAGTGCCACAACTCTGGGTCCTCCAAGCAGGTTGATCAATCTCTGTCCAACCTGGCCTGGAATACTTCCAGGGATGAGGCATGTGGGATTAGAAGAAGATATCCACACACCCAGCATGAGTTCCAAGTCTTCTCACGTGATTCCCCTTGAACCCTCGGGGTACCACAGCCTTCCATCATCTCACCTATGCAGGTGTTGCCTTCAGAAGTCAACTCATGGCCAGGGGGGCAGATGCATTCAAAGCTGCCATCAGTGTTCATGCAGATTCCACCTCGGCACAGCAACGGGTCTCGCTCACACTCGTTGATATCTGCAGGGAATGGCATGAAACAATGGTGAGATGTCCTCTCTCAGCTGGTTTTCCAGGGAACAGTGTGGTCCTGCTGCCAGCACCACAGTCCCATCACCAGAGGGACAGGCCAAAACAGCAGGAGATCCCAAAATGAACCTGTGACATTCTCAGGGTATCAAAAAGGAGAAGGAGGAGATGATCAGTGTGAGCTGTGGGAACTCACAGCTGCGTGGAGAAGACAACCCCCATGCCAGTGGCAGGATGGGGGGGTAATTTATGGAATACAGGGAATAAAATAGGAAGAGAAATAAATGATCTTGACTCCTGCCATGGATTGAAGTGGTTTGAAAGTCCAAGCCAAGGCAGAGAGAGCAGAACAGTAAGACTAGGTCAGCCAGACGAGTCAGTCTGGCTAGACAGACAAGGAGAAGAACATGGAATGTCAGGAATTAGAGGACAGCAAGAGTCTGGCTGAGCTGTTGGAGACAAACTGAGGTATTGAGGTCACTGAGGATGTTTTACACTACAAACAAGCCTTGCTAAAGTGAAACCAGATGAGTCTGACAGAGTGAGAACAAGGACTGGGCAGAGGAATGAGCTGAGGGTAAAGGAGGATCAAATGGGAAGGTGGAAGGAGCCTGTACAATCCTAACTGCACAGAGATGGGGATAGAAGAGTGTAGAGATCCACCAGAACGTCTCAGGAAGGAGCTGATCCATGATCCAGCCTGGGGAACTGAACAGGAGCCTCAGGAATGGTTGGGGCTGGTATGAAATTGCTGCAGGCCCCAAGGAAAGGTGGAGAAACAACAACAGCTCAGTAAGTATCACACACAAGACCTCACACACACACGAGACCAGGTCGAGAGACATGTCAGCAAAGACTCAGGAAAGGAGCTCAGGAAAAATAGGATGAATCAGCAGATTCAGGGCTGGAAGAGACACAATCAGAGCCACAATCAATCCAATCTCCTTCTCAGCAAGGTCTGTCTCCATCCCTCGTGCCAGTAGAGGCACTTGATTTACCAACACATGGGAGGTGGATGAAGCAGTTTGGGAAGATAAGTGTGAGGGTATGGATTGGGAACCACAGCAGAAGGTCTACAAGTGAAGAAACATTCTGCCCTGGTGCTTGAAAACACTTGGTTTTATGTAAGGGCATGACATCAATAACGCCTGGAGAGATGAGGATGTGTTTAGAGTGGATCTCAGAATGGTTTGGGTTGGAAGAAACCTTATAGACCATCTAGTTCCAACTCCTTGCCATGAGCAGGGACACCTTCCAGTGGCTGAATTCATCAGTGGCCAAATAAACACTAGATGGGTAACACAAGGCTGAAAAGTAGGAGTTGAGACGTCACACAAGGAAACAGCCAAGTGTGTAAGAGAGTTGGAGCTCAGAGCCATGGAGGCCAAGCTGCTGCTGGGCTGGCAGAGCTGCCCTGGGCACTAGCCAA
>NW_008656302.1:28362-28589 GCF_000695815.1 Acanthisitta chloris | reverse complement strand
GGATCCTGTCCCAGCTCAGTGGCAATGCCAAGCTCAAGCTGCAGCTGCTGCTGGTTGAAAGAAAAGGGAAGGTAGCGGCCAAGGTTTGGGGCAAGGGAAGGTCTGAGGGAAGGGAGGACAAAAAGATGATGACTGGACATGGTTCAAGTACATGAGAAGGAAATCCAAGAGCTTAGTCTTGTAAATAAGGAAGGCAGAGTTGCACAGGGAATGCAGGGAAGTGTCCT
>NW_008656302.1:27163-28237 GCF_000695815.1 Acanthisitta chloris | reverse complement strand
AAAGAGCTTGAGAGATGTTGGTTGGTGGCCCCATGGGCACCAAGCATGGACTCTCCTGTGTGCTCCCACAGCTGAGGGAATGGTGGCCAGGAGGTGGCCATGGCAGGAAGAGCCCAGGATGCTCCTCCAGGACTGGCACTGCACCCAGAGTCTTGCCTGATGCTTGGTTGGGCTGCCAGTCTCCTCCCTCAGCTCGTGGGCACCACCAGCCCAGGTGCTGTGCACAGGCTTTGACCTCTGTTCCAGGAGGTCCTCATAAATAGAGGTCTTGGAGGGAGTGTTTCATCCCCAAGTCTGACAACTTTTCCATGGTCTCTCCTTGCCCTGTATGGCACAGAGCCCTGGGGGGAGATGCCCAGAGAGCAGCTGGGCACCACATGAGGCACCAGCTATGTCTTTCCCTGTTGCAGGAGAGGAAAAGCCATGTCCTTACCCATGCAGTTCTTCATCATCATGAAGCCACTCTCGTAGCCCTCGAAGCACTCACACTCAAAGCTCCCTGGGGTGTTGACACAGGTGCCATGGCCACACAGGTCTGGGGAGATGCGACACTCGTCGATGTCTGTGGGGAGGAAGAGCAGGGAGTGGAGGCAGAACAGGCCACCAGCACCACCAGAGCCAGCACAGAGCTGTCTGCACTGCACAGCAAACTCAACAAGGACTGACAGACCCACCAACACAGACCAAGGAACATCTCATCCTCAAGGGAGGGTGAAGGGCTGAGCCTTCACCCAATGAGCAGGAGGAGCTTTATCACAGAATGATGGAATCACAGCCTGGTTTGGGTTGGAAGGACCTTAAAGTTCATCTCATTCCACCCCCTGCCTTGGGCAGGGACATCTTCCACCAGCCCAGGTTGCTCCAAGCCCTGTCCAACCTGGCTTTGAGCTTCTGTTCATGGTCCTGCCCTTGGTTCCTCACCATGTCCCTCAAAGTGCCACGATTCCTCTGGGTAGCACCACTATGCTGAGCATCCCCCAAGGCACCAAGATGTGCAAGAGTGGTCCAGAGGAGGTTCCTTACCTGTGCAGTTCCTCTCCTCAGCATCCAAAGCAAAGCCATTGCCACAGATAC
>NW_008656302.1:26218-27047 GCF_000695815.1 Acanthisitta chloris | reverse complement strand
TCCACACCCTGCCTTGGGCAGGGACATCTTCCACCAGCCCAGGTTGCTCCAAGCCCTGTCCAACCTGGCTTTGAGCTTCTGTTCATGGTCCTGCCCTTGGTTCCTCACCATGTCCCTCAAAGTGCCACGATTCCTCTGGGTAGCACCACTATGCTGAGCATCCCCCAAGGCACCAAGATGTGCAAGAGTGGTCCAGAGGAGGTTCCTTACCTGTGCAGTTCCTCTCCTCGGCATCCAAGGCAAAACCATTGCCACAGATACACCTGAAGCTGCCGATGGTGTTTCGACAGGTCCCATGAGTGCACAGGCCAGAGAAGACCTTACATTCATTCACATCTAGGGGTGAAGAACAGCAGAGATTCAGGGAGGGGATGTCTACCATGAACCTGGAGACCCAGGGCAAGCAGCAAGGTCTTTGAGCCCACCATGAGCAGTTCCTCACCTTTGTAGAAGGGTCTCCCTGAGAGCACATCTCCACGGTTGGCAAAGCCTGGTCCCCTGGGGCAGATGGCCTTGTACTCACTGGAGCCAACCTTGGGACACTCCTCACAGTCAATGCCCCAAGCTGAGCCCACGGAGCAGCAGCACATGTCGATCCTGTACTTGCCAGGCAGAGGTTCTGTGCACTCATCTTCATCCCATTTCATGTAGCACTGCTCCACACGCACATCTGGGGAGACAGCACAGCTCAGCCCTGGCCTGCAGCACCCAACCTCTGGTGAAACCAGTGATATCACCTTCTGGAACATAGTCAGCCATGGTCCTGGGATGGCTTTGGCTGGGGCATCCTCCAAACAGTGCCCAGGAATAGGCCATTTGGGTGATACCA
>NW_008656302.1:25805-26188 GCF_000695815.1 Acanthisitta chloris | reverse complement strand
CTAATCTGAGACTGCTGGCCAACCAGAATGGACTCTCCATGGTGTTAGGAGCTCAGGTGGCCACTGTGAAGGGCACAGGTTTGTCACTAAGTGTCCAGGAGTTGTTTTTAGGGCCATGGCATTGACCAGTTAGGTTCCTTGGTCACCCCTGAAGTCAACCCAAGGAAAGTATTACTGGCTGGACCTGGGGACATGAAGTCTACCCAAGGAGGGCAATTGCATTACTGGCTGGACCTGGGGACATGAAGTCCACCTGAGGAGGGAAATTGCATTACTGGCTGAATATGGAGACATGAAGTCCACCCATGGAGAGTTATTGCATTACTAACTGGGCCTGAGTACATGAAGCTATGTCACCTTGCCTTAGTTTCTCAGGTATGATG
>NW_008656302.1:19125-25739 GCF_000695815.1 Acanthisitta chloris | reverse complement strand
CCTGCTGCAGGAGGTGGGGATGGGGTGGCTGGACCCCTGTAGAGGGCAGGATCTGAGGGAGAGGAGATGTCCTTACCCACACATGTCCTGGCAGTGCCATCCAGGGTCAGTCCCTCCGGACACTCGCAGCGGAAGGAGCCAGCTGAGTTCACACAGCGCCCGTTGGGGCAGACCCCAGGGAACACCTCACACTCATTCACATCTGTGGGCACAAAAGGAGAGGAAAAGGTGGGAGAGTAGCAAAGGGATGAGTCCAACATGACCCTGAGGTGCTCCTGGAAGGAGCTGAGAGCTTCCCACCAGACTCAAAGTGATAACTTGTCCCAATGAGGACCACATGGACCCTGCACAGCCACAGCCACTTTGCCAGGAGGCTGCACACCAAGCCTGAGCAGAGACAGACAGGGTGGTCCCATGCAGAGTCCAACACAAGGCCAGAAAGATCCTCCCCGAGATTCAGAGATGCAGGATAGGAACAACTAAACAATGACCATGTTCCCAGGAAAAAGTCTCCTGTGACCTGCAGCACTTTACCTTCACAGGTGACTCCCTTCATCCTGGCATATCCCCGGGGACAGGCAGTGTCTGCAAGAAAACAGGGAATGTCAGCAAGGAAATGGGTTGTCTCCTGCCTTCCTGGTCTCAGAGCTTCATGGAATATCCTGGAGTTGAAAGGATCATCAAAGTCCAACTCCTGCCCTGCACAGACACCCCAACAAAACACCATGTACTTGAGAGTGTTGTCCAAATGCTCCTTGAGCTCTATCAGGATTGGGGCTGTGACCTTGGGGAGCTGTTCAGTGCCCAAACACCTCTGGGGGAAGAACCTTGTCCTGATATCCAACCTGACCCTGTTCCAGTGCCCAAACACCTCTAGAGGAAGAACCTCATCCTGATATCCACCCCAACCCCCCTCTGGCACAGCTCCATGCCATTCCCTGGGGAATGTGTGCCAGGCAGAGCCTCACCGATCTCGCAGCGCTCGCAGGGGCTGCCCCAGGCTGCTCCCAGGGTGGCACAGCACTCAGATTTCAGCGTGGCCCCGTTGATGTTCACCTCACAACGTCCATCCTGGATGTTCAGCCAGCAGGTTCCTTTCATGCTGTCTGCAGGGTCAAAGACAAGGTGTGAGTGAGGAGCTGCTCCATGCTGGAGGTTCCCAGGAGCATGGAAGCAGTTGGGAGGAACCAGGTCTGACTGCAAGGTGACTATTGCTCTCTGGTGTCACTACCTTTTAGGCTGTGGGGTGACATGTGTTCCAACAAGGACACAAACCCTGTCCTGCCCTTTTCCCACTCCCAGCCTCCTCCTCTTCTGGGTGGAAATACTCCTTTATCATCCTGTGATGCTTTGCAAGGCCATGACCATCTAGGAGTGGGAAGTGAGAACCTTCCCATCACCTTGATGAGCAGGGATCTACTTTCATCTTGAGGATGACCATCTAGGAGTGGGAAGTGAGAACTTTCCCATCACCTTGATAAGCAGGGATCTACTTTCATCTTGAGGTGCCTTAATATCAGCACACAACAATCCCATCTACTGAGTGAGAAGCCACCAGGAAGGATCCCTTGGGATCCTTTGGGATCCCTGGATTCTCCTGGGCCCTGATGACCATCTAGGAGTGGGAAGTGAGAACTTTCCCATCACCTTGATAAGCAGGGATCTACTTTCATCTTGAGGTGCCTTAATATCAGCACACAACAATCCCATCTACTGAGTGAGAAGCCACCAGGAAGGATCCCTTGGGATCCTTTGGGATCCCTGGATTCTCCTGGGCCCTGATGTCTGTGCTTTTGGGATCCCTGGATTCTCCTGGGCCCCCACGTCTGTGCTTTGCCTTGATGCAGCACAGGTGGAGATTTCTGTGAGGCTGCACCTTTTCAGGCTCCCTGGATGAATGAGAGACTAATTGTTACCAAAATCCAAGGGAACAGGTGAGAAGGAGGGATGCCAAAGGATCATAGAATCTCACAATGGTTTGGGTTGGAAGGACCTTAAGGATCATCTCATTCCATCTGCCAAGGGCAGGGACAATTTCCACCAGCCCAGAGTGGTCCAAGCTCTGTCTAACCTGGCTTGGAACACTCCCAGGGATGGAGCAGCTACAGCTGCTCTAGGAAATCCATTCCAGTGCCGCAGCGCCTCCCAGGGAGGAACTCCTTCCCAATATCCCATCTAACCCTTCCCTCCTTCACCTTAAGGCCATTCCCCCTTGTCCTATCACATGCCCCTGTGAAAATCCCTCTCCAAACCCCCATCCCTGAGCCAGGAACACACTTGAGATGACCAGCAAAGGGTGGTAATGGTCAATGCTGGTATCAGACAGTGTCCAGAAGGAGGTGCCACCCTTACCCACACAGATGGTGCCACTGGGGTCCAGTTTGCTGCCCGGGGAGCACTCGCAAGCGAAGGAACCAGCGTTGTTCCTGCAGACACCGTTCACACAGGGGTTGGAGGTGCACTCGTTGATGTCTGTGGGAAGGAAGGCACAGTCACTGTGGGCACTGACATGGCACACAGCTTTTGGGGCCAGAAGTTGAGGGAGCTGAGAGCAAAGAACAGGAAGAATGGAGGTTTCAAGTTATTGAGAGGATCACCAGGGCATGGAGAGCTGTGGGGACAAGCCAAGGATGGAGCAGCTCAAGGGAGATGGGGCTGAGAGTAGATATCGTGCCATGAGTGACACTGTGATGTGAGTCAGTGTCTTCAGGACTGAGGAAATGGGTGGATTGAGAGTGGTTGAGGTAACCAGAGGGGAATGGTGGGTTGGTTAGCCCAGGGTTGCTCCTGGTTGAGGTGGGAGCAGTCAGAGTGCTGGATGTGGCCTTCAGCTCCCTGTCTCAACCACATGTGAGGCATTGGCCATTTCCTCCTTTCCTTCCAGAAAATCAGTTTTTTTCACTAAACATTCATGTGCAAAATGCCAGTTCTCAAATATTTGAGGACTTTGTGGACAGGAAACAATTTTTCCCACTCCGAAATATTAACCTTGCAATCAAATTCCCCAAAAGTTGCAATTTTGGTCAGGCTTGAGCTGAAATTTTGGGGACCTAGAGGAAATTGTTGTGGTTTTCAAGCACTGAAAAGCCCAGATGTTCTGGGTTTGGATGTCCACTGTTTTGAAGGAAGTGTGAAGTTTCTCCCAGAGGAAAAAAACATCAAAACCACAAACCCAAACCTGGAGCTGCTCCAGGTCAAACCACTGTGGGTGGAAGGGAACCAAAGACACATTAGACCTTGAGCTGCCTTTGAGGCAGGACCTTCTGTGGAGCTTTCCAGGCAGATCCACACTCACACCCAACTCAGTGTCTCTGCAAATATCCTGAGGTGCACTCAAACCTCATGTCTAGATGAGCATTAAAGCTGTTCACCAGGACCTGCCCCAACACTGAGCCCTGGAGAACATCACGAGTGACTGTCCCCAACTGGATTTAGCTCCAAGATGTTCCTGTTGCCTCCAGAGTGGCCTTACCTTCACAGGTGTCTGTCTCAGTCCTGAAGACAAAGCCCTTGGGGCAGGTGCAGGTGTAGCTGCCAGGGGTGTTGCGGCACAGGCCGGTGTCACACAGCAGCCGATTGACAGTGCACTCATCCACATCTGTCAGGAGACACAGGAGGTTTCTGAGCTCCACCACCACCCCAACAGAGCCCTGACAGCCTCAGAGGTGGAGAAATGCAGCTCCACCCTCACACCAACACAACCTGCAAGGTTAAATCATGTACATGCTGTGTTTGCATGGCACATTGTGCTTCTCCACGTGGACAGTGCTTGAGGGCATCATCACCTCAGGCTCCTGGAGGTCTGCACTTGGCTCCTGAGCCCATGCCACCCTCTCCCCACCAGCAGTGAGCTCCTGAGCCTCTGTCATGCTGAGCTTGGGCTGCCTGGACTCACCCACACAGTTCTTGCCCGTGGGATCAGACTCGTAGCCCAAGTTGCAGATGCAGCGATAGCTCCCACGCAGGTTCTCACACATGCCATTGGGGCAGATGTCTGGGTTCAGGGCACACTCATTGATGTCTGCAGAGAGCAAAATGTCAACTTAGATGGACCACAGCAAATGGAAGGACAGAAACCTTCCACCTCCTTGTTCTGCACTGTTTCCCTCTGCAGGAATCATAGGATCAGGGAATGGTTTGGGCTGGAAGGACATTAAAGCTCATTTCATTCCACCTCCTGCCCTGGGCAGGGACACCTCCCACCAGAGCAGGTTGCTCAAGGCTTGATCCAACCTGGAATGAACATTGCCAGGGTTGGGGCAGCCACAGCCTCCCTGGGCAACCTGTGCCAGTGTCTTCCTCTGCAGCAGCATCACCTCACTGCGGTTCTGGAGCACAGCTCTGATGCTCAGGCACAGAGCTTTCCCCCTGGCAAGACCCAGGGCAGGTTTGTGTTTGCACAGCAGTGTCCTCACGGTGCCAGATGGCCACAGGCCCAGGCCAGGGCTTCCCAGACACTGCTGGCCTTTGTCTGCATGCAGTTGGAGTTCAGTTCCATGCAGGGAAATGCAGCCCTGGAGAGCACTGAGTGTGTGTAGTCCTGGCTGAGGGCACTGACCAGAGCATGTCTGACGTTAGTTCCTTGCTAGAAAGAGTCTTATCATTACCCTGAGACTGACTCCAGCCAAGACACACTGCCCTGGAAGGAAGCCCAAGAAGTCACCAGGGTTTTGCCTCTGGCTCATTCCCATTTGGAATGTTTTGCAAGGCTGGAGCTATCTGGCTACTCTGAGCTCTCCCTGCTGATCCAAGCACTGCCCAGGGCTGGCAGAGTGACCTCTTGCACCACTTGCCTAATGCAAAGCAGCCCCCTGGCAACACCCACACACACACTTATCACCTCCCTCTCCCTGGGAGACTCCAAACCCTCCTCTCCCACCACCAAGGAGGAGCTGGAGGGCAGAGGAGGGAAATAAGCAGGAGGATGCAACTGGTCACGCTCTTCATTCCCATCCCAGCGGGCAGGAAAGCCAAACTCTGTGTGTGCAACTTCCCACAGGGTGCCAGGAATCAGCCACTCCATTCAACCCTCACTCCTCAGGGGATTCTTGCTCAACACCAACTCGTGGTGCTTTGGGGAGGTGGAAAAAAACACAGCATCTCTCTCCCTCCCCATGCTCAAGCTCATATCCCACCCACAGACACTGCCTGGCATGGAGTGAGGTTCTTGCAGGCACTTCCACCCACCCAAGCTCTGCAAAGCCTCTGTGCTTACTCACACCCAGCTCTAACACACCCAGCCAGGCTGTGCTGCCTCTCCAGCACACCCAGCAGTGCCAAGTCTGTCCTGGCACACCCTCCCACAGCCACTCAGATGCATCCACACTCCAGGAAGAGCAGCTGAAAGGGTGATGTGAGATGTGTCTGTCAAATCTTGGTCCATGGGCTGCACATACCTCTGCCATCAGCTGTTATTCCAATGCCACTGCTGCAGAGAGCCTGGAATTCAGCTGTGGAGAGAGCACAACAGAGCTGTTAGCTCTTCTGGGCACTTCACACAGGGATATTCAGGGGTTAAGGTTGGATTTGGTGTTTGTTTGTTACAACTGCAGCTCCAGGCTTCCCAGCAGGAGCTGCTTGTGCTTAGACAATGTGTATTTCAGAGCTGGTACAGCTCCAGCCCAACATCTCTGCAATGAGATCAGCACCACAGGCAGATTAGATGGTTAAGAAAAATGTTTTCCCTGTGAGGGTGTTCAGGCACTGGAATATTGCCCAGGGAGGTGGTGGAGTCACCATTCCTGGAGGTGTTTAAGAGGTGTCTGGATCTGGTGCTGGAGGATATGGTTTAGGGGTTAGAGCAGTGACAGGTTAAGGGTTGGACTTGATGATCTCAGAAGTCTCCTCCAACCCTGATGAGTCTATGAGTCTGTGGTTTAGGGGTCACAGCAATGACAGGCTAAGGGTTGGACTTGATGATCTTAGAGGTCTCCTCCAACCTTGACAAGTCTATGATTCCATAGTTAAAGGGTCACAGTAGTGACAGGTTAATGTTTGGACTTGATGAGCTTAGAAGTCTCTTCCGACCTCGATGATTCTATGGTTTAGGGTTTAGTGGTTACAGCAGTGACAGGTTAATGGTTGCACTTGATCTAGGAGCATCCAACCTCAATTCAGCAGCCTGACAACCCTTCCCCCCTACTATACCCCTTCCCTATCCCTACCAAACTGCCCAAACCACCTTAAGAACCTTTCCCAACTCCTCTGAGCACCTTCCCACCCTTTGGCGCAGGGACGGACGAGGCTCTCACCGGAATTTTTAGCTGGGCAGGGTTGGCAGGGCTCTCCAAAGCCATGGTCTGGGTTGGCACAGCAGCACTCTGACTTGGTGACTGCTCCAGGGAAGGGACGAGCACAGGAGCCTTTCTTGATGGCCCCGTAGCAGGTGCTGCGCATGTGAGTGTCGACGCAGACGCGTCCGTCCACGCCGATCGCCAGGCCCCCCAGGCACTCGCAGCGGAACGAGCCCTCCGTGTTGATGCACCAGCCATTCATGCAGATCCCAGGGGTCTCACACTCGTCTATGTCTGCAACAGGCAACACCAAAGGGCATCAGGGCACAGGGAGAGGGAGCAAGGAACAGGGAGAGGGAGCAGGGCACAGGGAGGGGAGCA
>NW_008656302.1:0-19019 GCF_000695815.1 Acanthisitta chloris | reverse complement strand
CAGGGCACACGGAGGGGAGCAGGGCACAGGGAGAGGGAGCAGGGCACAGGGAGGGGAGCAGGGCACAGGGAGAGAGGTTCAGGGCACACAGACAATGGATCAGGGCACAGAGAGAGGCTCAGGACACAGAGAGGACTCAGGGAAAACAGGGAATCAGGGCACAGGGAGGGGAGCAGGGTGCAGGGAGAGAGAGCAGGGCACACGGAGGGGAGCAGGGCACAGGGAGAGGGAGCAGGGCACACAGAGAGGGAGCAGAGCAAAGAGAGGGAGCAGGGCACAGGGAGAGGGAGCAGGGCACACAGAGAGGGAGCAGAGCAAAGAGAGGGAGCAGGGCACAGGGAGAGGGAGCAGGGCACACAGAGAGGGAGCAGAGCAAAGAGAGGGAGCAGGGCACAGGGAGAGGGAGCAGGGCACACAGAGAGGGAGCAGAGCAAAGAGAGGGAGCAGGGCACAGGGAGAGGGAGCAGGGCACACAGAGAGGGAGCAGAGCAAAGAGAGGGAGCAGGGCACAGGGAGAGGGAGCAGGGCACACAGAGAGGGAGCAGAGCAAAGAGAGGGAGCAGGGCACAGGGAGAGGGAGCAGGGCACACAGAGAGGGAGCAGAGCAAAGAGAGGGAGCAGGGCACAGGGAGAGGGAGCAGGGCACACAGAGAGGGAGCAGAGCAAAGAGAGGGAGCAGGGCACAGGGAGAGGGAGCAGGGCACAGGGAGGGGAGCAGGGCACGCAGAGAGGTTCAGGGCACACAGAGAGAGGTTCAGGGCACACACAGAGGAGTTCAGAACATGCAGACAATGGATCAGGACACAGAGAGAACTCAGGGCACACAGGGAATCAGGGCACAGGGAAGGGCTCAGGGCACACAGAGAGAGGTTCAGGACACAGAGAGAGGTTCAGGACACAGAGAGAGGGCTCAGGACACACAGACAATGATCAGGAGACACAGAGAGGGCTCATGGCACACAGACAGGGCTCAGGGCACACAGAGAAGGGTTCAAGACACACAGAGGGGCTCAGGACACACAGAGGGGATCAGAAGACATAAACGGGTTCAGTGCATACAGAGAGAGGCTTAAGACCCACACAGAGGGGCTCAGGACACACAGAGCTCAGGGCACACAGAGAAGGGTTCAGGTCACACACAGACAGGGACTTCGGACTATTTTGCAGAGAGACTTGGAGATTAAGAGGAGTCAGAGCTGAAGATTAGAGCATCACATCCTGCATGCTCTGCTGCCTGTCCCTGATGGCTGAGGGGAAGGAACAGGATTCTCCAGTCTCCTGAGCCCCTTCTCACAGCAGCAGGGTCTGCTCTCTGCTCTTAACAGGGCAGTGATCCAGAGAATTCACCCCCTGTCACAGCAACTTAGCAAAGACAAGCTCTCCTCCTCCTCCTCTCTCCACTCCTCCTTCCCATCCCAACCTTCCTGGCGCAGGGAGGTGGCACAGAAACCCCAGTGGAACGTACTGTAGAGCCTGGGAGCTGTGGGGACAACTGCTGCCAGCTCACAGTGGCCACACAGAGCTTCCCAGCCCTGTTTCTTCCCTCCCTCACAACGAGGATTTCAGCTCCAATTGGTGCTGAACCAGTGGAGGCCTGAGAACATTTCCCCTTGTGCCCATTCTGCCACAAAGGGGCAATTTCTGGTGGCTTTTTTGGCCACAGCCTTGTTCCTTCTCAGCTCCCCTTGCCCTCAGACACATCACAAGGCCCCAGGAGTGTGAACAGGAGGTTGGGCAGAGGGCAGAGACCAAGCTTGGGGCCCTACACACCGACACAGTAGCGCCCATTGGGTGCCAGCACAAATCCAGGCTTGCAGATGCATTTGAAGCTTCCATCCTCGTTGATGCACATCCCATTGAGGCACATGTTGGTTGTGGCACACTCATCATGATCTGGGGAGGACAAAGAGAACACATGAGCTGAGCCTGAGAGCTGCAGAAAGACTCAAAACCTCTCTGACTCCCATCTCATGGTCAAATTGCTTATGGTAGTGGGTGCTAAGCCTCAAGGCAGAGAGGTATAGAATGGTTTGGGTTGGAAGAGGCCTTGAAGAACATCTACTCCAACTCTTGCTATGGGCAGGGACACCTTCCACTGTTTCTCCTGGTGAGACTAGTCTTGCTGCTCCCTGCCATTCTAGGTACCCTGGTCAGGACTCAGGTCTACTGATGCTTCTGGTCCCCAAAACCTCCAGGAGCACCCCAGAACTGGTGGCTGGAGCATGTCCTTCTTCCAGTCCCAACTCTACTGATGCTTCTGGACCCCAAAACCTCCAGGAGCATCCCAGAACTCAGACACTGGTGGCTGGAGCATGTCATTCTTCCAGTCCCAACTCTACTGATGCTTCTGGACCCCAAAACCTCCAGGAGCACCCCAGGAGGACAAACACCCTTCTAAAAACACCTTCCCATTTCACTCCTCTCATCTGAAGATGTCTTAGAGCTGAAGGGAGCACAGCAGTAATTAAAGTAACCATCAAGCCCCAGGGAGCTGCTGGAACAGGTTGCCCAGAGCAGCTGTGGCTGCTCCATCCCTGGGAGTGTTCCAGGCCAGGTTGGACAGGGCTTGGAGCAACCTGGGCTGGTGGAAGTTGTCCCTGCCTATGGGAGAGAGTAGAATATCATCTCAACTGAGTCCCAACCTCCCCAAGGCCCCTGAGGAAGCTCACCAACACAGTTCTTGCCATCAGGAGTGATTTCAAAGCCAGCATTGCAGATGCACTGGAAGCTGCCGTCGGTGTTGACGCAGCGCCCGTTCCTGCACATCACCCCGTTCATGATGCACTCATCAATGTCTGCCAGGGAAGGGAACACAGCAAAGTAGGAGCAGGTGGAGTGAGGAGCAGTTCCAGCTTAATATTCTCCAGGAGAAAACCAGGCAAGTGCTCTCAGACATAAGAATTCATCCTAAAAACATCTAGTTGGGGATTAGGAAAGATGTCACATTGGGAGGTGACTGGGAGGTCCTTTGGAAACCACTTTGTCAGACAGAGAGAGGAAAAATATTCCAAGCTTGGGCACTGAGAAGGAAATCTGCCTTTGCTTCTTGTTCACATGGTGGAACATTTCCTTCTCTTCATTCTGCTTTAGCTGTTCCTCATCAGGAGCTGCAAAGCACTTGCTAGAAATCCTATGTTGATACAAACACGCCTCAAAATCTGTTTTATCATAGAAAGTTCTTCTCTTCCAACAGTTCTGCTCTTGGAAAGGACTTTGCAGGTTCCTTGATGGCCACTAGCCAATTTTAAGGCAGATAAAGGTAGAGGAAATTTCTCCTAGAGATCTGGCTGGAGGTTACTTGGTGTTTTGGGCCTCCTCACTCTGTTTCCTCTCTACAACCACTTCCCTTTGCTACCCAAGGCTCTGCCACTGCTGCAGGACACCATGTCTACCCAAAAGGAGAAGAAGCCAAGCCTTACCAATGCATGCCTGCTTGGTGGGGGTGCTCTGGAAGCCCTCGTGGCACTTGCAGTGGTAGGAGCCAGGTGTGTTCACGCAGTCTCCGTGCACGCAGGGGCTGCTGGAGCACTCATCCACGTCTGCAAGGAGAAGAACCTACACCTGTGAGTCACCAGGACACACAACAAGTGACCAGGACAGGCACAATAACTGGTGAGGTGCTCAACCCTTTGTTTCACTCCAGCATGACCAGTAAGGTCTCTCAGATGGCATCACCTCAAGTGATTCAACGTGGTGTCACCTCCAAACTCACTGAGGGAGGAGGTGCTGAGCCCCTTGTTCTACTCCAGTGCTGCCAGCACAGCCAGCAAGGTCTTCTGGATAGCATAAGGTCCTTCTGGGTGGCATCATGTCCAGTGAGCTGCATCACTTGGCTTGGGGTCACCTCCAACGGGAACACCCAACACCATTGTCAAAGGGGACAACCAACACCACTATCAATGGGGACACCCAACACCACTATCAGTGTCATTGATGAAGATAGTAAAGACTATTGACCCCAGTATGGACCATTAGGGACACCACCACTCATTGCTGGTTACCAGTTGGATGTTGAGCCATTGACTGTGACAATCTGGTGTAGCTACCAGAGAAGAATTAGCACTCTGGGTGTTCCTGTGTGATCCCTCCATCCTGCTGCTTCCTTCCCTCACCCAAACCCTCTATTCTCCATCTCCAGCCTCTTGTGGCGAGCTCTGATGGGTTGGAGGTGGTTTAGGAGCAGGGACAAGGCACAGCTGGAGCAGAAGCTACTCACCAATGCACTCCCCACGCACGTCCTGCTTGTAGCCCATGTTGCACTCGCAGCGGTAGCTGGACGGGGTGGGGATGCAGCGACCGTTGAGGCACAGGTTGGTGAAGTGCTTGCAGATGTCAATGGTCTGGTTCAAGGTGGCAGTTCCTGGAAGGCACAGGGACAGCATCAGGGAGAGGGTTATGGTGATCTTGGTCATGCCAAGGCATCAGAGTGGATATGTCAGTGCTGGGACAGATCATGGATGCTCCTAGAGCCTGAACAGCCCCAGGGAGCTGCAGTATCTGCCATGTCTTCACCCTATGGACAGGCAGGAGGTGGCTCAGCCCCTCTGGAATAAGGTGGGAATGAAGGAGAGCAATGAAGATGATGATGGGTCTTGAGGGGCCATGTGAGGAGTGGCTGAGGGTACTTGGGCTGTTCAGTCTGGAGAGGAGGAGACTGAGGAGAGACCTAAGATGCTGTAAGCAACTTCCTCATGGAAGGAAGTGGAGGGGCAGGTATCGATCTCATCTCTCTGGCAACTAGTGACAGGACCCAGGGAATGGTCTGAAGTTGTGTCAGGGGAGGGTTAGGCTAGATCTGAGGAGTAGGTTCTTCCCCCAGAGGTGTTTGGGCACTGAACAGCTCCCCAGGGCAGTGGTCACAGCCCCAAGGCTGACAGAGCTCCAGGAGTGTTTGCCCAATGCTCTCAGGGAGCATTGTTGGGGTGTCTGTGCAGGGAGAGGAGTTGGATTTGCTCCTTGTGGGTCCCTTCCCACTCTATTGATCCAATATTTATCACCATCCAGTGCATTGCCCCAGGCTCCAGCCCTCAGCAAGGAGCCACATGAGGGTGCACAAGAGGTATCCAAGTTGGTGGGGACACCAGTTTTGGTTTGGGGAGGCAGAGAATGAGGCAGTGACGTGAGAGCTTCATTCCTATTTGGTAATTAGAAAGCTATTCCAAGCTGGAGCCAAACTCAGCTCCTTCCCTTTGCCAGGAGACACTGTTTGATGTGCTTGAGGGCAGATCCTTCGCAGTGTGTGTCACATCCCACCTCTCCCCCCTGGCACAGGACACTGTGTGTAGCTGTCTGAGCACACAGACACTGCTCACGTGTGCACAGCAACATTCCAAAAGGCAGGAACAGGCTCTGCCCCCACACAAGGAGCCAAACTGGGCCAAGACAAGAAGAAAGTTGGGTTCCTTACCAATGCTTGAACTTCCTGGGCCCATTCCAGGCAGGCCTGGGATCCCTCCTTGTCCGTTTGCCCCATTTGGGCCGATGCCTCCAGGCCCGTTGAGTCCTGGCCCAACACCATTGGGCCCAAATCCAGGGATTCCTGGAAAGTTCCCAGGGAAGCCTGGCATGACTGGGAGTCCTTCGATGCAGAGCCTGCGGTACTCATCTGAAACAAAACAGCTGCCTCAGAGCTCTTCCAAGGGCTCAATCCCTCTCCTGCCTGAGGGCAGGGAATGGAGGGATGGATCAGCACGGAGCAGACAGTGGGGGCTGGTGGGAATGGGGCAGATGGGTGAGGAGAGCTCTAACACTCCATAACAGGTGGAGACACAGCTTGTCAGGGGGGTTTGTGGTGGATTTTTGGGCTCCCTTCCTGCAGAGAAGTGGAGGGAGCAGGGAGATGGAGAGGGATTAGCATGGAGCAGGCAGTGGGGGCTGGTGGGAATGGGGCAGATGGATGAGGAGAGCTCTAACACTCCACAGATGATCAGACACAGTTTGTCAGGAGATCTGGCAGTTGTTTTTTGGGATGCATGGAGCTCCCTTCCTGCAGGGAAGGATGGGACACACACAAGAGCTGTGAAGCTCTGCCCTGCTCAGAGCTGGTGAGGAAAGAAGAGGTGCAAAGAGATCTATCTACATCTCTGTGCCTCCTCCAGCCCTCCTGGGCTCATCCTCTCTTGGCTCCAAGGTTCAGTTATGGTGGGAGCCAAAGAGAGCTGAAGGAGTAGGAGGGAAGGGGATAAATTCTTGCCTTGGCTCCACTTGTTGGGCTCAGCATCAGCTGAGACCCAGGCAGGACCACCAGAGCATCCCCATGTGACCTTCCCTGGCTGTTAGGTTGATGAAGGTTGGGGTTTTGTCCTAGGTGATAAGTGATAGGACAAGAGGAAATGGCCTCAGGTTGTGCCAGGGGACATTTAGGTTGGATACTGGGAAAATTTCCCCATGGAAGAGGCTGCCCAGGGTGGAGTCACTATCCATGGAGGGATTTAAAAGCCATGTGGATATGGTACGTGGGGACAGGGTTAGTGGTGGCCTTGGTAGTACTGGAGGAATGGTTGGACTCAATGATCTTGGAGGTCTTTTCCAACCTTAATGACTCCATGATTTCCTGATTCTACACTACTCCACATCAAGCCTTGAGGTCCCTCTAGTGCCACCACAGGCAAGAGCTGACCAAACAGAGGTGGAAACCTTGGGGTGGTACCTACCTGAGCCACGGACAGGACACATCTCAGGGGTCTGGCCAATGGCCCAGCAGCGCCCAGAGTCACAGCAGCACTGCATCTTGGTGTACTGGCCAGGGAGGTCCCCAGCACAGCGTCCCCCGATCAGCGCCGAGAAGCACGTCCCGATGCGCTGGTCTGCAGGGACACACGGGAGGAGACACATCACAACGTGCCATGCCCATCTTCTGCCTTGGTCCTGAGTGCCCAGTCCCTATGGTATCCCAACCTGGAACCTTCCACTCCTCCATGCCCTGTCCTTGTCCCTCAGGTGGATTAATGAGGGGGAAAGTCTCTGATTTCTGTGGTTTCCCTGGGCTGCCATGGAGTGGAAACAGATTGTCTGGAGCTGTTTGATCTGTGAGCTCCCAGCTCAGTGACTCCCACAGGACACTGACCCCACTTCCAAGCAGGGTGACCAAACCAGCAGGTCCTTCCGCAGGCACATCCCTCCCACCCTTCTCCAGCAGAGTTCAGCATCAACTCTTCCCTCTTGGAAACTTTAGCCACCAAAGACACTTGTAGAGATGCTCAGAGAGGGGAAATTTGAGAGAGGGGATTGAATGTAATGCTGGATTAGCTCCTGATCCTAAGGAAGGGAAGGACAAGCCCCATGGGTGTTGGGGTCAGCCCAAACCTTTGATCTCTGGCAAGTAACAAGAGCAATGTCCATAGCCCTGCAGGTTTCAGCAGGTGCTGGAGTGGAGGAGGGATGTGTCTCCACACAGAGACAAGTTGAAACTTGTGATTCAGGATGTAATTTATCAGGAAAGGACAGGGGGAATGGCTTAAAGCTGAAGGATGCAGGGCTAGATGGGATGTTGGGAAGGAATTCCTCCCTGTGAGGTGCTGAGGCACTGGAATGGATTTCCCAGAGCAGCTGTGGCTGCTCCATCCCTGGGAGTGTTCCAGGCCAGGTTGGTACAGGGCTTGGAGCAACCTGGGCTAGTGGAAGGTGTCCCTGAGGATAGAACAAGATGATCTTTAAGGTACTTCCAACCCAAACCATTCCATGATCAGAGGATTCTATGTAACCTACTCTGACTCCCAAAAGCAGCTGCTCTCTGACCAAGCCAGGGCAGGATATTAGGACCACTTGGAAAAGCTACACCTCCAACCCTTGATGGGAGTTTAGCCAAGTGAGAGCTTAAGGCTGAGCTTAAATGAACTTCTAGATCTGAGGGTGGTAGCTTGGAATAAACCCTCTGGGCTTAGAGACAACAAATCCCACCCTCTCCTTCTGCTCCTGGTGCTGTCCCCACTGCTGTGAGCCACAGTGACAGGCAGAGACCAGGCAAGGAGTGACTTGGAGAGCTCAGGCTCCTTCCCCATGGACATCCAAGTGCTGACAGGTTTGACAGGGCAGGGAGGTCCCAGCAGTTTGTGTAACACGGGGAATGCTCCAACCCTTGTCCATCTGCACCAGTGGTTATTAACTTCAGCTGTTTTGCTGCAGTTTGCTGTAATTACTCCCAGAAATGAAGGTCAGAACTAATGGAAAAGTCATCTGGAGATGCCTTGGGCACAGACAGGGGTGGGAGGAGAGAACTGTGTCCTTGCAGTCCCTCTGTGACCTCCTGCAGGACCACACACAGGCTGGAGGTAGGAGCACAGCACCATCAGGGGCTTGTCCTGCCTCCTGCAGCTGCTCAGGGTTTGCATCAACCCTCAGTAAACCACAACATGCTGCAGTTAAGGTAGGAGCTGAAACTCCACAGGAGATTAGAGAGGGCACAGGGGTGGGGAAACAACCCCAGAGGTCTCTGGTTCAGAGAGGATGAGGATGGTTTGCAGGTCCAGCCAGGTGGAGCAGGAGGTGGAGTTTGTCCTGTTTATCATGATGGGACAGGAGGGATTTCAAGCTGGACCTTCCTGGGGAGTCTGCCAGGGTCTGGAATCTGCCAGGGTCTGTCTCCTGATGCCCAGGAGAAGCAGGAGAGAAGGCTCTCCAGCATGGCTCATCCCTATCTTCCCTTTCCATGGGGACATCCTCTTTGTGGTGTCTCAGATCTCCTTCAAGGGATTTTTGCCATTTTAATCCTAATGAAAACCTAGTTGGATTCTTTGGTGATGGAGTAGGAGCAGGGAGAGATGGAGGGATAGAAAGTTCTGGTACCAGGAGAAGACTTTAAGGGTATTTCCCTCATGTGGCTTGTCATGAGCTCAAACCCAACCAAACCAGTGGATACAAAAGGGCTACCAGCTCAGAAGCAAAGTGGCCAAAGGTGTCACCTAGGATGTCCATTGGTGCTGGGTCTGCAAGGCAGAAGGGCCCAAAAGGAGCCTGATATGTGGTGAGGACAGTGTGGATCCATGTTGCCATCCCAATGTTTTGGAAAACTGACCAATTCCATCCTTGCCTGGGTTAATTTAGATCCTGGTGTGTGTCTCAGTGAATTCATGCTACAATGAAGGCACAAAACATCCCTCTGGACACAGCTCCCACCAATTGCCATAGCCTGAGCTCCTGGAAGGTGTCCCTGCCCATGGCAAGGGGTGGAATGAGATGAGCTTTAAGCTCCTTCCAAGCCAAACCATTCCAGCATCCTATAACCCTCATATTTCCCTTTTCCTCTTGCCCTTTCCTCTCCTGGATAATAATCAAAGTGGACAAAAAGGCTTCTCCAGGCAGGTGAAGCCCTTGGTGACACCCTCACAACCTTCTCTGAGCCCAGGACTGAACACCAAGAACATCTGGCCCTGCCCAGAACTTGAGGCAATAAATCTACTGACTCTGCCCAAAACTTGGGGCAATAAATCTGCTGCTGTTGCCCAAGGGAAGACTCAAATCTCTCTGTGCTTTGCTGCACTATGAAGGCAAAAGAGCTAAAAATCAATGTTCAGGAGTGTTGACTTGCAAGGAACACCATGTCCATGCCTGGAAATACATCTGCAAGGCCATTTTTCCTCATTTGAAAGTTATTCCCTTAAGCTGTTCTTGAAGACCAACTCATTGGACCTAAAAAAAAAAACCCCATTCCAAACCCTCCCAGGCTGCTGGAGCAGATCCTTCTGCTGCCTGCAAACCTCTGAGCTTGGCTCTTCTGAGCAGAAATGAATGAAACTGTTATGTTCATGTGTGGAACTGAATTGTGTCTAGCACAGGTGGTTGAATCATTCCATAAATGTTCATTTCAAGTCATGACAGATTTTCTCCAGTGACTTTTGCTGTTGGGGTTTTACTGGGGTAGGGAGGGAAAGCAGCTAATGAGGTTTGGGCTCAGCTCAAGCTTTGGGTTTTGCTGTTTCAGCTGTAAAAACTCTAGGAGATTATTCAAAATGCAATAAAAAAGGTGTTTACTAAAAAGGGAGGGGAAAGGGATGGGAATATATCAAAGCTGCCACCAGTGCCAGTGCTGGGGCCTAATATATACACAGACACTGTGGTCACCTCCAGCCTAAACATCTCAGTGACTTTCTCTACTCCTCCCTCCTGATGCTATTTGTGCTTAAAAGTGGCCAAATGATTAATGAACTTCAATTTCCCCATTTTCTGAGGGGAAAGGGATGAGGATGTATCAAATCTGCCACCAATGCCAGAGCCTTATCATATATATATATATAGACACTGTGGTCACCTCCAGTCTAAACATCTCAGTGACTTACTCTCTTCCTCCCTCCTGATGCTATTTGTGCTTTAAAAGTGGCCAAATGATTAATTAACTTCAATTTTCCCCATTTTTTTGAGGGGAAAGGGATGAGGATGTATCAAATGTGCCACTAGTGCCTCATACACACATATGTATGTAGATATAGACACTGTGGTCACCTCCAGCCTAACCATCTCAGTGACAATCTCTCCCCTCTCTCCTCATTCTCTTTGTGCTGTAAAATTAACCAAATGATTAATGACCTTGCAATTTCACCAATTCTCTTTGCTTTCTTTCCTAGGCCATCAATCCTGTCCCTACCACTCACTCTCAAAATAAGCCCTAAAACCCTCTCAAATGAAAGGTTTGCAAAGTGTGGATTCCAAGGCAACAACACCCAACTAAGAACTGTGAATTTAACCCAAATAAACCCTGTCTGTCCCAAAATGGGAAGCCCAGCAGCACTGGGAGCTCGGGAATGGCTGGAGCCTGATGGAGTGGGTTCAGATGGAGTCAGACTCCACTGCAGCTAAATAAGCTTGGGCCTATTTTTAAATCTGGGCTAATTTTATTTAGTTTTCGTGTTCTTGAAGGCTTTGATTTCAAGGAAAGTGGAGAAATAGCCACATGACTCATCTGACAGCTGTCATACCCCTCTGGGCTTATGGCAAGGGCTGAGAAACAGGAGGAAAATAGTTCATTCTTGGTCAAATCTCTCAGATTCCCAAACAAGATGGCTTGGATTTTACTTTTACTTGTACTTACAACAGTTTTGCTTCCTGCAACTAGAACATGATGAATTTTGCTCCAGGTTCTGTGGCTATAAAAGGATTTGGAGCTGATTTTTTCTTTTTTTGTTGCTCTATTCAGAGCCAGGATATTATACCTGATATTTTCCATTGCACTGACAAAGCTCTTTGCCTCCTCTCTGACAATTCCTCTTCCCAAATCTTCTCCTCTTTGCCTCCATGAAGGCAAATGAACCTTCTGAGCAGGGAGAAAAACCCTAGGACTCATTTTGACTAAAGCAAATGCTCCTGCTGAGAGCAAGTAAACAGCAAAGTGATCTGTTTATCAGAGGAACTGTTGCCTGTTACAAAGAGAAATGAACCATCAAATATTTACAAGGCTTGGAAAGGAATTTGGAGCTGTTCAACATGCAAGATTCACTCCAGGCTGGAGGCAGGACAGCTCAGGCTGGGGAAAACTGGGATTCAGGCCAGTTCTGGGAAGAAGCTTTGATGTATGGATACCTTGAGCCAAGCTGGGCCAGGGCTGAGTGGGGATGTTGGAGCTGGTGAGTGGCACAGATCAGTCCCACTGAGCCTTCCTGGGGACCACAAGGTTGGGATTTGCAGCCTGGGAGGTGTTTTGTTGCCAGATATTGGATGCTGGAGGGGAAGGAGGACAACCAGGGAACCTCCAAAGCTCCCAGCACAGCCCTGTGGGTGCAGGGATCAGTGTCTGTGGTGTCTCTGCTGTGCCAGGGAAGCATCTCCTTCCCTCCCCTGGATCCAGAGGGATCCAAACAACCAGCTCAGGGTAAAGCAGCTCAGCCAAAAGGCTGAGCTCAGGGAGAATTGAGCTCCCAGCCCTGTGGGTTATTAGCTTGGGGCAGTTGGGGTTTATGAGCCATTCCCTAGGCAGGAAGGAGGAGGAGGAGGTGATAAAATTCCCTGTTTATTTACATTGATTATCAACCACTTGGAGTGAACCTTTCCCCTTTCACCTCTCCAAGGCAAATGGCTGAATGTGTGGTGTGTTCCCCATCACTGGGTCCACGATCCATCACTCTCTGCTCCAGGAAGGATTCCAAGCCTTCCTTTGGGCTGACACATGCCACAAACACACACTGTGCCCACAGGATCCTCCTGCAAGCTGGGAAGGCCCCAGGTGTGAGCAGGAGAAGGTTCTGTGTGCAGAAGCAGGTTCTTTCCTCACACAGACCACAATCCCAGCCAGAAACTTCCCTCCCCAGTCCTCCTTGTGTCCTCAGCAATCCCTGGTCAAACATATCAAGCACTGATGAAACCACAGGCCAAGTTATGGAGAGGGAGAAAGCCTTGGATTGCAACAACACCCAAATCTGGGACCAGGATGTGTCTCTTCCCAGCTAACACCCAATGCAGGAGGAAAGGGAGAGTGTCTGGGATCTTTCTCTGAACTGAGAGGATCCCACAAGGGAGCAAGAGCAGGTTCTTTCCTCACACAGACCACAATCCCAGCCAGAAACTTCCCACCCCAGTCCTCCTCATGTCCTCAGCAACCCTTTGTCAAACACATCAAGCACTGAGGCAACCACAGACCAAGTTATGGAGAGAGAAAAAGCCTTGGATTGCAACAGCATCAAACCTGGGACCAACATGGCCCAGTCACCCACCACACATGGAGAACAGCCCATGGGGAAGAGCATTTCCAGCCATCCATGCCCCAATGTCCCCTTGGATGTGCAAATGTGGTGATCACCAGATAAGGGTTCACAAACCACCAGGTTTGGGGCTCATAGCAGTGACCTCTCCTTGTGTCCATGGCCCTGAGACCTGTTTAGGCACTCACCAATGCAACGTGAGCCATCAGGGCTGGTCATGAAGCCTCGTGGGCAGGTGCAGACGTAGCTGCCCGCGGTGTTGGTGCAGTCGCCGCCGTCGCACACGCCCGAAATTGCTCCACACTCATCCACATCTGCAAGAGAACAAACCCATGGGGAAGATGTCTCCATGCAAACCATCTCTATCTGCCTCCAGGAGCAGAGTTGGGCTCCCTGGAGCTGCAGTTATGGGTGGGCATGGGATGTTTGATGTCCTACAGAGAACAAGACTCTCTCGGAGGTGGATCCAGAGGGTTTTGAGGAGTCTCAACTTCTCTCTCCTGACAGATAGAGCTTTGGGTGGACCATAAGTCATGTCCTAAGGAGAATAAGACTCTCCTTGAGAAGGATCCAGAGGATTTCATTGAATCCTCATCTTTTCTCTCCTGACAGGGCTTTGGGTGGACCATAAGTGGTGTCCTAAAGGGAACAAGACTCTCCCTGAGGGAGATCCAGAGGGTTTTGAGGAGTCTCTGCTTCTCTCCTGACAGACAGAGCTTTGGGTGGGTTGGGAGCCAGAAGACCTGGCTGTGATGATGGATATGAGAACGGGGAAGAAATGTCTGTAAGAACACAGTGTGGATTACCCAGAGGGTGGTGACTTGTCTCCAGTCCAGTGTGAACCAGAAGAAATGGAGCTGGGAAGCAATTCTAAGTGCAATCTCACAGTGCCATGCGGTGGCTGCAGGAGCTAGTGCAGCCCTGAAGGTGTGGGAGAAGCAGGAGATGTTTGTTTCCTTCAGGTTAGTCTCTACCTGGGCTAGTGGAAGGTTGTCCCTGCCCATCACAGGAGTTGGACCTAAATGATCTTTAAGGTCCTTCCAACTCAAATCATTCCATGATGCTGAGAGCTTGGTGCTCTGCAGGCCCAAGAAGAGAAGATGCAAACAAGCTGAGCCATTAGAAATTCCAGCTGGAATGTCCAGATTTACACTGCACAGATTTACAGTTTCCTGTGGGCAAAGAAATCACCTTCAACTTCTTCTTGCTCACACAACCTGCTACAAACACAATTCGCTTCTGTTTTCCTTTGGCTCAAGTCTGAGCCTTGAGGAATCAAGTGAAACCTCAACTTCAACAGCCACAAAATAAAACCCTCAGGGCAGAGAATGCATAATAGAACCTATAATTATGAGAAGGTTCTTCCCCCAGAGGTGTTTGGGCACTGGGACAGCTTCAGGTTGGAGATCAGGACAAGGTTCTTCCCCCAGAGGTGTTTGGGCACTGAACAGCTCCCCAGGGCAGTGGTCACAGCTCCAAGCCTGACAGAGCTCCAGGAGTGTTTGCCCAATGCTCTCAGGGTACATTGTTGGGGTGTCTGTGCAGGGACAGGAGTTGGATTTGCTCCTTGTAGCTCCCTTCCAGCTCAGGATATTCCATAATTCTACTCTATGACTGCTGAAAACACATTCCAGTTTGGCTTTTCAGGGCTCTCCAGTTCTGCTTTCAGCCACTGTCTGAGCCACCCCCTGAGTCCCTGCAGTGCTCCTTCAGCTCTTTGATGCTCAGAGTTGCTCAGACAGCCAGAAAAGCCTTGAAACCTCCCAAGGCAGCAATGCAAATCGCCAGCAAACACTTCCCCCACCTGGGCCCCTGCAGGGCGAGAGATTTTATCACTGCAGCCTGCCCTGTCATTTAATTCCAGCCCTGCCTTGGGTTACAATCCACAGAGCGCTGGGAGGAAAAAGAGCTTTCTGAACTCAAACTGGTTGTGTTCCTAGTGAAAAAAAAAATACCAGCTTAAAAGTTGTGTGGAGCTAATATGAAAGTTATTGTATCAGAGATCTGGGGCCTAGCTGAGAGATTGATACATCCAAGACAGCATCTGTCATCCAAGAAGCAGCAGCAGGAGCTGAGAGAGCAGCCACTGCATTCCATTTGGAAGGGAAGATGGGAATTAAGAGGTTAAATCCAACGGCATTTTTTAGCCCCTTCTCTCTGAGAACAGAGAGAGCAACCCAAGGAGCAGGAAAAAGGCAGGAAAAAGGCAGTTGCTCAAGGATTACACATAGAATCATAGAATCAACAGGGTTGGAAGAGACCTCAAAGATCATCGAGTCCAACCCTACTATGGTCATTAGACCATGGCACTAAGTGTCACATCCAGACTCATCTTGAAAACCTCCAGGGATGGTGAATCCACCACCTCCCTGGGCAGCACATTCCAATGCCTGAGCACTCTCTCTGTAAAAAATCTCTTCCTACTATCCAACCTAACCCTCCCCTGGCAGAGCTTGAGTCTGTGCCCTCTTGTCCTGCTGCTGGTTGCCTGGGAGAAGAGACCAACCCCCACCTGACTCCAACCTCCTGTCAGGGAGTTGCAGAGGGTGCTAAGGTCTCCCCTGAGCCTCCTCTTCTCCAGGCTGAACACCCCCAGCTCCCTCAGCCTCTGCTCATGGCACTTGTGCTCCAGTCCCTTTCCCAGCCTCGTTGCTCTTCTCTGGACCTGCTCCAGCCCCTCAATGTCCCTCCTGAGCTGAGGAGCCCAGAACTGAGCACAGGATTCAAGGTGTGGCCTCACCAGCTCTGAGTCCAGAGCTTTGAGCAACTCTGAGCTTTGTCCTTTCATTCTTCCTCCCCTCATTTGCCTTCATGATCTGCTCCTTGCAAAGTCTCTGCTGGGTTTGACTCCTTCAGCCAGGGAGAGTCTGACCCAGTGGGCTGGGGACATCCACCTCCCACCCATCCACCCCCAGCTGCCAGCAGCACTGGGGAGGGAACTCTTCCAGCTCCAACCTGGCTCCTGCAGGACTTTTCCAGCCCTCTGTTAGAAATTAGAGCACTATTCTCTGTGCTTTGCTGCTCAGACAATGGCAGAATTCAATGCAAACGTTGATTTTGGATCTCCTCTCCAACTCTCCGGCTCGGAGTTGGCCTGAGAGTGAAGGCTGAGGCTGCTGAAGCCAAAGGCTACAGAGCTTCAGAAGGAGCTGGAGGCTGCAAAGCCCATCCAACACAGTGCCCACAGACATGTTGAAACCCCAACCTTTCCAGCTGCTGGAAAAACAAGGAATTGATGGAGAAAACATCTCCATGTCACGTAGTAGAGGTCATGCCTCATCAGGCTCTCTCGTGCAGCACATGAGGCTCTCAAACCTTCCCTTCCAGCAAGCACAAAGAAACCACAGAGGAGAGGAAAGGAACCCTCCAAACCACACCAAAATCCATGGAAATGAGCTTTTAATGGAGCCAAACAATGAGCTCTTCTGTAGACATTTTGTAAGGAGAGGGAAAAGGCACTAGGAAAATGGCTATCGTGTTCCTTCCTTGGAACTCATGGAAAAGGAGAGATCCTCCCAGTGCAGGAACATGAATGAGAGGGAAAATAGAGCCTTGTCTTCGGCAGGAAATTGGGAATTTTGGGCCCTGGAGGGATATAAGGAGCATCTAATATAGGCTAATAGAGCAAAAAGAGGTGAGATTTGTCAGGACATGATTTGTCCTGGGAGGAAAGGGAACCTCCAAAGCACACCAAAATCCATGGAAATGAGCTTTGAATGGAGCCAAACAATGAGCTCTTCTGTAGAGAGAAGATGGAAAAGGCACTAGGAAAATATCTATTGTGTTCCTTCCTTGGAACTCATGGAAAAGGAGAGATCCTTCTAGTGCAGGAACACGAATGAGAGGGAAAATAGAGCCTTGTCTTCGGCAGGAAATTGGGAATTTTGGGCCCTGGAGGGACATGAGGAGTATCTAAAATAGGCTAATAGAGCAAAACTAGGTGAGATTTGTCACGTCAGAATTTGTTCTCCCTTAGCTGAACCTCCTAGAGGTGCCAGAAATGGTCCAAAAGCATCTCCCCTGGATGGATTTGAACAGAGCTTTTTGCACACAGCTTGTGCCTTTCATTCCCTTTCCTGAGGTTTCTCCATGTAATTTTTTTTTGGCATCTGTTATCACCATGGAACAATTCTGGATGCAACACACATTCCTTTTGGGGCACTGGAAGCATCCCTGGGTGAGGCCCCTGGTGTTCCAGCACTGATAACAGAGCTGCTTTGGAATTTTGCTAACCAGCAGAGGAAAGGGCTGTTCAAACCTTCAATCCTTGGCAGAGAACCACTGGAATTGTGGCAGGAAAAGCTTTGTTCAGCCCTGATTCCAACCCTTAGCTCCACACCATGCACTTGTTGCCTTTGGTGTTGTTTTGAGGCTGATTTAAAGGTGTCCTGAGTGGATTCCCTGTGATCTAGTGATCAAGGGCTTTGCAGCAGGAGGATGTGTCTGAGCTCAGCTCTGATGTTTCCTCTCTCTGTTTGGCACCACAAGTGCTTTGCTGTGTCCTCCTCACCCAGCAGCATCCACAAAGCAGCTGGAAACAACCCTGAGCCTCTCCCCAGGCTCACTCACTTCCCATTCCCTACAAACCTCACCAGATCCTGCTTTGTGCCATTTTTCTCCCCTCAACCAGGGACAGAAGCTGTAAATTCAGCCCTCAACAGGCAATATCTGCTCTCCTCACTCATCTCTTTGCACAGACTCAATAGAAATATCCTTTTTGGTGCTTGCAAAAGCTGAGTTGCTCCTCAAGGGTTGGTTTGAGGAGCAGCTTGTCCCCTCTCCAACTTCAATCCACCCTCCTCACTGCTGTGGAGGTTCACAGACTCCTCATATCCTTCAGGAACAGGGAATTCTGTGCCAGCAACATCTCATTATGCAGCACAGAGTCCCAAGCTCAGGAACTCCTGAGCCCTGGAGCTCCCTCAGAATACAATGAACAAAGGAACAGCTCGAGCCACTGGGTGAAAGTGGCACATTCACTAGGGATGAGCTGCAGGAATAAGGCTGGAAAGGAGGATATTTAGGTCCAACTCCAACCCTGAACTTGGAGGATATTTAGGTTCAAATTTTAGGTCCAAATCCAGCCCTGAAATTAGAGTGAGGATATTTAGCTCTAACTCCAAACCTGAACTTGGATATTTAGGTCCAAATCTAACCCTGAACTTGGATATTTAGGTCCAACTCCAACTCTGAACTTAGAGGATATTTAGGTCCAAAGCCAACCCTTAATTTGGAGGATATTTAGGTCCAAATCCAACCCTGAACCTGGATATAGAGGTCCAAATCTACCCCTGAATTTGGAGGATATTTAGGTCCAAATCTACCCCTGAACTTGGATATTTAGGTCAAAATCCAGCCCTGAACTTAGAGGATATTTAGGTCCAAATCCAAACTTGACATCATGCAGAGAAAAAGGACCTCATTTTCCTTCTGGAGTTGCCCCAAATCCATCCAGTGCATCCAGCTGCAGCTCCTCTGTATCCTTGGGAGATCAGGGCCTGCTCTGACCTCTGTTATCAGCATGGAATATCTTGTCTAAAAGCATCTTTAGACTTCAGGGATTGAAGAGCCTCAATGGAGCCTCAATTCCAGGTGCAGTTTGTGCTCAGAGATAAGTGTCACTCTGGGAAACTAACACCACTATCTCTCTCCTGCCTCTTCCCACCACTCCAGAGGAGATTAGTGGCACATGCTGCTGGTGTTAATGAGGGAGACATCATTAATCAGCAGAGCCACTGACACAGGCTCTGACCTTTGGCTCCAGTGCAATCCCATCTGCTGTCTGCCCTCCCAGGAGGAATGTTCTGAGCAGAAAACAACCTCCTGGGAGCAAGGGAGGAATTTAGCAGAGATATTTAATCTAGGTTGGATATTTCCTGGCTGTTCTGCTTGTATGAGGACTCTGAAAGCAAGAGGGAAGCATCTCCTCCTCTCAAGCCAAGCCACTCTTGGTGCATGCCTAGAACTCCTTTCACACAAAAGTTCAACTAGGAAACTCCTGCAGCTGTGAGAATTCAGGCTTGGAGCACACCTGGATACCAAATCCATCCTGGTGCCTGTGGTGGTGATTCTGATCAGCCCCCTTGGCTCAGTGAGGAGGAGACTTGCATCAATCCAGCTGTTTTGGCAGCAGATCAGGAATTTGATGCTTTCTCTGCTGTCCCAAACTCCTGAGGCACCAAAGTCTGAGATAAGACCCAAATTTTCTTCTGTTTATGAAGTGTGAGGAGCAGATGAAGCCCTGACAAGATGACAACTCTCTATCCCCTAGTCACATCATTTTGGGGCATCACATGGAGAATATGTCCTAGAGGGAATCAGTGATACCTCAGAGGGATCAGAGGGAATCAGTGATACCCCAGAGGGATCAGAGGGGACCAGTGATGCCCCAAA
>NW_008656301.1:37044-45440 GCF_000695815.1 Acanthisitta chloris | reverse complement strand
TATATATCTGCTTTAAGTAGTGACTAAATCTGGAATTCATCAATATTCAGACTCCCAGCACAGCATGATAAATTTAAAGCACCAGCAGTGCTTTAAGAGAAGAAAAAACCTTGTATTCTTACCCCTAACACACTAAATTTAATCACTGCTTTAGACACAAGGCAAGTGCAGCTTTAGATTATTTGCAGGAAAGCCAAAGCTGTTTCCAAGAAAAAAAAAAATTAAGTCTCTCCTACTTCTAGCAATTCTTTATATATCAGCAATGAAGGAACCAAAACGACATTAACTAGGAACAAAACCTTTTTTCTATGTCTCTCAGCTCAAAGTCACCAACAATCTGTCATTTTAAATCAATAAATAGGCACATCAACATCTGCCATCAGTATGGTCAAAACAATTTCAGCATGTCCAGAGAGTATTTTAAAGTAGAACAGTGTTACCAAAGCAAGACATGGAAAAATTTATAACAACAGCTAACAGCTCCCCCAAAATTTACTTTGGGGACTAAGTGTTGAATTTAATCGCCCTAATTAAAAAGGAAAAGGGGGTGAGAGGTACAAGCCAGAACCAGGCACCATTACAGTGGTGACTGTTCTGTGCAGCACAAGACACACAGGTGTCTTCTGTTAAGTGATTCAAATAAATATTTGCTGCCTTGACAATATTTTGAAATTTTCAAGGTAGCTCTTTCTTCCCAAACCATGAGTGAGAACTAAAACCCCAAAGCGTAACCTATTTACAAGTCAGGTTTATAGTAAACACTTCTGCTAGGAATAAAAGAGTCAAACTGCTATAGATAGATAGATAAAAATACACATGTGTGTATATATAAGCTTTTGATGACTCACATTCCAGACCACTTCAGCTTTCAAGCATTTTCTCTCTTTTTAAGGTAAGCTAACAGTGAGATTTTAGTCCTTAACCAAACATAAATCCTCCTCAATCACCTCCTTAAAGCATCTCAAAGGCATTTGTGTACTGTCTCAAATTATCTGAAATGCTATATGCAGTATAATTACATTTACATAATCATTTAGCAAATCAAGCCCAATAATGCCTACATTTTCTCAGCATCATCAGCAGATTACCAAGTCCTTTCCTCACTTCACTGAAACCATTTTGTCAACCTTCCTGCAATCTCTGATGTGTCTAACCATCAGCGTTCGTGGTATCTCCTCGCAGCACATCTCTGAGGCTGTGTTGGTATTTCATGTAAATCTGGAGGGTTTAGTCACCTACATTCTCAGTTTTCATTTTCAACCAACGCTGGCTGTAGAGCATTCTATTTCCTTTTAGAAATACATTTAGACACTTAGCATGGCATTTGTCTTAATGAAACATTTCCAAAAAATATAAGGAGTTTTTAAAGATTTTGACCAAATTTCCACCACCCTACTTGTTAGCTTTGAACAGCAAAATACAGAAGCCCAAACAGCTTGCCAAGCTCACATCTAGGTTGGATACACCAGGTATCCACCAAGGAAGGAAACAGGATCCATTAACTGAAGGCCTTTCTCATCTCCTTTTGCAGGTGTGCATCCATGTACACTGAGATACAGCTCCCAGTCTCCAGTATCACACGTAATCCACCCAAATTTACAAGAACAGAAGCAATGAACCAATTCAAGTGCTACCAAAACTCCCCATGGTTAAACTACTACTACACACCAGTAACAGTTCAGAACCCATGTTGGTTATTCCCAGCCTGGAAAAGCAGCAATGCTGGGGAGGTGGAGAAAGCTGGATTAAAAAAACAAACCCAAGAGGCTTTTGGTTTATAAACACAGTGTTTCAACACCAACTTTTCTGTTTATGCTCCCCACACTGTTACACTTGTCTCTTGGCATATGCTCCATCTGGCTGGGGAGATGCATCTGCTTCTTTCTGCTGCAGCTCTCCACGTGCAGCTGAGCTCCCTGTGCTCCCTCAGAGCCATGATCCAACAATCCATCTCTGATACTGGAGATGTTTATGACTAAGGAACACAAACTGCTCTTCTAACAGCTCTCCATTAAAATTTTGGGAAAAGGCAGAGACCAAGTTATCCAGAGTGCTCTGGGATGAGCTAGAGCAGGGAGGTTGGACCAACTGACCCACTGTGGTCACTTCCAACCTGACCCACCCACTCTGTGGCTCTGGAAAATGCCCTTGTATTTTAATGCCCTGAATACAGTGTCTGTAAGACTCAACTGACCTGTCTACACTGCTGTAAGCAGCAGCAGGTACATTTACCTGCTTTCTGTCCAAACTATGACATAACCACTATCACCCCAAGCCATCACAAATGTTAGTCCCCATTAGAATCAGCATTTCCCAGGGTAAGATATTTAATACAAACATCCAAATCACCTGCTGAAACTTACACCAGAGCAGTCCTTCCACAGGAATGAGTAGGCTTGCAGTAAGTACATGATATAGTTTAGATATAGTTTAGATATAGTTTAGAATAGAATTTTTTAATACTTTTTAGTAACGATTTTTATTCCAGATCATTGCCTATTTCAAGGACAGCTGTCAGTATTTGGGGTATAACCTAAGCCTTATTCAGCACATTATAGTGCTGAAAAACAGCACTTAACCACGGAGCACAGAGGAGGCTCATTAGCTGACACCCACCTAGAATTCTCTTGGGCACAGCTGCCAACTGGCAAAGTAGGTCACACTGTAGACAAGCTCCTAAAAATCAAATCACCTCAGTCTGACGAGGTGATGCGATGGAACATGCAAAACTCAGCATGGCCAACTGTAGCTGAAATAAACCCTGATTTGCTGAAACACTCAAGGAACATCAAACCATGGAAAAGAGATAAACAGCTGAGCTAAACAGGCAAGAGGAGCCTGTCTTCAGCCCTTGACTCCCAGAAAAAGTGAGGCTGGAGGAGAGGGAATGACTAAGCTACTGCTGCTTTCTGAGGTCCTCCTGAGGGGCAGAAAGACCCACAACAGAAGGGATACCTTGTAGCTGACCCGCAAGAATCTTACCACTCCCAGCACCAAAGATAATGCACGAGAGCCTGTTCATTTCCCTTTCCCTTGGATTTAAAAAGGATGAGTGCTCAAGGCCTCAAATCGTCTTTTATACATTCAAACATGTTGCTGACCATATGGATACAGAATCCTGGTAAAACCTGAAACTCTTCCCATTTTTGCTGCAGAAGTACTACTTTCTTCTAGGAAAAGTAATTACTTGTCAAGAATAATCTGTTACAGAATAAAAGCCCATGAACATTAAAGCATCCAAAGCTTTAACACCTACAGCAAGACCTTCAAATCACAGACAGTACTTCAGGGGAACAATCTGCAACTGTGCCACTGCAGGTTAGGAAAACTAAACATGATGCTGGTATTTCAATTCCAAGCACACATTGAATGGAAACCTCGTTCTTTCCAATATCCCTGTAAGATCCATCTAACCTGTACAAGAGTACTCCCTTAGAGGCAAATAACTATGGAAAAATAAGATTAATGGCAGCCTTACAACAGACCTAAACTTCTCTGTACTGATGTGAAAAATATTCTCCAAGAGCAAGAAACAGCAAATCATTTTTTGGAATGATAATTTCTATTTCTGAAATCGTATCAAAAGGTTATTTTGGAATTTCAACAGAAGACACATTTTTTCCTTTCTTGAGGCTTAAAGAAGCATTACCCTCATCACCCCTTGAGGAAATGCCTTTTACTAAAAGGTCAGGAGATCAGCAGTAAGCAAAGTTTCACTGTCCTCACCAGGACCAGCTGTGTTCACCTCCCTTATTTCAGAGGGACACAGAAATTCATCCAAAAACTCCATTAGACCAACTCTGCCTCATCCTGACAAGGAAGGAAGGGTTTTTGCACAGACATGTGTATGTATGAAGATTGAGTGTTTCAAACAATCCTGTTTGCACTATTCATGTCTGTTTTTCAATGCTTTGAAACAGATTCAAACAGCAAAAAAAGTCAAGATCACAGAGGTTGAGATCCAGCTCGAAATGCCACACAAATTCCAGACCATCTGTCATGAGAACTTCTCCCTGAATGTACCAAACGGCAGGGAATGGTCCATGCCCAAGTGTTCTACTGACAGAAAACTAATCTGACATTAAAACAAATTCTAACTTGCAATTCCAGCTATCCAGAAATCTGATTCTGTCAAGATGGCCTAAAAACCACATTCCTTACAGCCCTATCAGTTACTAGGTACCAAGTAGCTATGAAAGGAAAAAAAAAAAAAAACTATGAAAAAACCTCATGGCCAGAACAAGGTAAAGACAACAAATTGGCTTGGGTCACGTTGGAGGGTCTTTGGGCACCCTGGTCTAGTGGAAGGTGTCCCTAACCCATGGCAGGGGTTGGAAAGAGATGGTCTCTAAAGGCCCTTCCAACCCAAACTAGCCTGTGATTCCTAAGCCAACATTTTATTGATAGGTAAACAGCTTAGAAACTGAACAGGGAATAAAATAAGAGGACAAGAAAGACTAACAGGAATTAAAAAGAAAAACGGGACCAACAAAATCAGATAAAAGGGACAAAGTTAGAAAAGAATAGGGTGTGGGGCAGCAACAGAGCATTCACACCACAGTGAAAGACATAAGGGCATGTATCAAAAGCAGCTCTAGTATTCATCTCGGAGCCAGCGCTCTCCCTCCTACCATGTTTTCACACAGACACTGCAGCAGCAACAGAACACACCAAGCTCTGGGCAGATAAAAGCAATTCCTCTGCCAGAATTGAGCAGGAGACAACTATAAGGGGAAGATGTCTCATCCATTTCACTTAATCATTTACAACATTGGTATCTGCCCAGGACTGAAAATAAGTAACAGCAGATTTGTTTCCTCCCTCGCACAGATTCTGAGCTGTGTGGAATTCACTCTCCTCCTAGCACAGGAAAAATGCCACTGTCCTCTCATAGCTGTCAGGACCTCAGTGGGCCAGGACTAGTTTCATGGTGAGACTACACCACAATAAATGCTATTTGTCACATTCAAGGAGCAAAGTAAATTAGCAAACTGTTAACTCAGACCTATACATCAGCTATAGCTCCACAAAGCGGAATTACTTATTCTAATTTGGCTTTGTATATATTTGACATATTTTAAGTTTTTCCTGTAATTTTCATTTGTTAAAAAACAGAATCTCTCCAGCAGTACAACAGAGAAGCCATTTTACACTGCTCTTACAGCATGTTTCCAAAATGCTGGTGATGTAACTCGACCTCTATCACACTTCAAGCACACATCAATCCAGAGAGGAAAAAACCAAACCATTTCACAACCAGACCAAAGAGCACACAGAGCTCATCCGGAGAGATTGGGAGATGTACTCCTAAATTACACTGGGTTTGAAAAACGGGAGTAGAGTCCCAAAACCTCACTAGTATATACAGTAAACCTAGAGAGGAAAATTAGAAAGAATCTGCAGCTGAGTCCTTGCATGTTCCCCCAGAGCATACATGTAACTTGGGTACCAACTGCACTTGTTATGTAGTTGTCAGGGGTCAAACTCTTGACACTGGTGAACAAAACAGCAACAAAAAGAATCCAAAAGGCAGCCCTGCACAGAATTATGTTGGAAGAGGTCCTCAGCCCTCATGATGTGAGGAAGCTATTGACTATATATGACTATTGCCATGAGTCATAACACAAAGAGGCCTTGGATGCAGAACAAAACTCAGCCAGACTTGCTTGTATCCCTGTCTCAAATTCATGTCTGCCACAATCAAAAGCTCATCTTGAAAGAATTAGCTTTTCCCTTCCTCTACAGTGGCTATTCCTTATTTATGCTAATCCAGGGACTAAGTAATAAGCCTTCAACTCTTCAGAGCCTGTATTATCCCTCTCTTCAGAGCTCAACACTGAAGACAGACGCTGGAGAAGGTTTTTTTTCTGATCATAAAAGACAGTTGACAAATTAGCTGAGAATCTTCTCAGAAAGAAATCTAAGGCATTTGTCTGTATCTCAGTTTTGTCAATCTGATTTTCACTTGAAGACTCATTTACAAGATCAGCTAATATCATCCCTGTACTCTGATCCCCTGGCAATAGGCTCTTCAGCTATACAAGGCTAATCATTATTCCAAAATCATTCCTAAAAAGCAAGGCATTTGTTCAGAAGACAACTTCAGAATTTAAATGAAACCCTTAAGTCAGCCACCTGTTTTGGTCTATTTACAGGACTGCTGGAGACATAACTGATCTGAAATGCAGTTACAGTACATCAAGGCTCCAATTGCCAAGAAAATCCTTGATTTCTACTGCACCTAATTTAGAAATTATGTACTGAAAAGAGTTTCTATTTAAAGCACAAGCATTATAAAAGTAGATGAAACCAATACCTCTGAGTAAATCTATTCATGCTATTCTATTACTGCAGACACTGCAGAGGTTGTGCTGCCGTGTTTTAACTGAATCACAGGACAACAGATTTCATTAAGTTCATTTGTTCCGTAGATTCTCTCTTTTGTGTTTGCTTGGTTGGTTTTCTTGGCTGAACAAGGGGCAGCACAGGCTGTGGCTGATTTGATCTGTGTTCAAGATTTGACTTAGTGAAGTGGCTACTACCGCAGAAGAGAACAGGGGCCAACCATCACGGCCTGTCAGGCTGAGGACACACTTTTGACCTTCTCCACCCAACTGATTTTGTTTTCCATTAAAACCTTGAACAGTTCTCCCCTCCCTCCCCCAGAAAAACAACCATCTTTCACACCTCTATTTCCATTGCCAAATGTGATTGAAACCAAACATGTTTCCCAGGAACTGGCAGGGGGTGGAGGGCAGATGGGAAAACAACATGGCTGTAAGGACAACTTCTTGCCTGAGAGAAACCAGACTAAAAGCAGTAGTTGACATTTTATAACAAGGTATTTCGTAACTTTAAAACATTTGGCTAAAATATCTTCAAATACTCTCTACTGCTCTATATTTGAGGTATTAAGGAGACAAGACTGAGGTGTCTATTCAGATTGTTACCTCAACAATGTCTGAGTTGGTTCTGCTTTCGTGGGGCTCGTTGTATTCTGTGTACTTTAGGAGAACTTTGTCCATGTCAGTGCTGGCATACTGAAAGAGTTTGTTAGAGCTGTTAAAAATGATGAGTGCTATTTCACAGTCACAGAGTACACTCAGCTCATAGGCCTTCTTCATTAATCCGAACTTCCTCTTGGTAAAGGTGACCTGGAGAGGAAAGAATAAGCACTGATTTATTCTTTAAAACACATGACAGGGGTTTGAAGGACAATAATCAAGGAATACATCAATTCAGCCTACATTATTTATTCCTACTACCAGGTGTAGAAGCTCAGTAGAAGAACTGCCTATCATATTTGGTGCCACTTTTAGGGCCAATGCTCTGTATTAGACTAAGCTACACAATTCCTCAATCCCAGCTCTTCCACTGGAAAACAACAACCAAGGAGAGCTGCATTTTGTAGGATTCTCTAACTGTATTTCCTTCTGTTCAACAAAAACTTTGCTTTTCATGACATTTTCTTCTGTGGTACTCAGAACCTTAATAAAATCAAAGAAAACAGCACTAGCAATGGAGGTAAGACTGTTACTCTGCAATATGATTTCTAGTTGTGCACAGCTACGAAATATTCTTATTTTGCTGCTATTAAACCATCTAATCTGATTCACTAATACTTTTGATTTGCTTTGTGCCACCTGGTAACATCATAAAACAATCATTCTGTCCAGTTAGAACTGCTGTGGGGAAAGAAATCCATTACAGCCCATCACAAAGGAGGAAGGAAGACAGAGTTATAGAAGTTGCCATCAATTATGGAGAAAAAAAAGGTTTAACAGATTACTCCTTTCACAAGACACCAGTTAAGACTATAAGAGTATCAATGGATTTGACACCCCCAGACTGCAGTGCAAAGCACGAGCCCTTGTGGCAGGTGAGGGACCTCCACACCCCACGTTTCACAGACAGCAGGCAATGTGCTTTTGCAAGACAGGAATGAAGTAAGACACAAGAAACAATCAAACCTGTTTTCTGGGTTTCTATAGTTGATGTCAATCATCTAAGTGTACATTAAGCTTTTTGGAAGAGGGATGGAAACGTTCTGGGTATACACACCTCAAGGCTTTTTTTCCAGAGATGTCATGGATATTTCTTTTTAATACTATCAGTAACACAAAATAGATACTGTGCTCCCCACCACATACAGCCTCAGACAGATCAGCTGTTGTTCTTCTAATACTTCAATTACAAGACACTTCAGAGGTTATTACCCGAGTACGGGCAGGAATAGAAAGGTGCTATTTAGTGTTTTTTTCAGGGGAAAAGGCATCATAAAAGAGATATGTGTTTGCTGCATCACTCGGAGAGGTCATGAGATGCAAACACTGCAGCTTCACTTCCACTGAGGACCAGTATGAGTCTGGACAAGGGCTCTTCATCTCTCTCCTGAG
>NW_008656301.1:28734-37001 GCF_000695815.1 Acanthisitta chloris | reverse complement strand
TGAACCTGTGAGATTCTCAGCTGGCACCAGTTCTCACTCGGTGTTTGGACAGTGCTTAGCACAAACCCCACTAGCACTGCAGTCCAAGCCCTCCTTCAGTGCACATGGACTGTTTCAGACTCAGTCTTCATTTAAAAAACTCAGAAAACAGAATTAGTTCTGCAAATTTCTCATTTTTTTCTTGCCATTTAGGACCACGGTAAAAACAAAAATATGTCTCTCTATTGCAGGTCAGTGACTTCCTCAGCACAATTCTAATATTGCTTCACAAAAATAGGTGAGGAGGAGACAGCAAAGGCAGCAAGATTGAGCTCCTTTGATACCTAATTTACTGCACTTGATTCCCTTCAGCTTAATGAAGATAAATGTCCTCCAGCTCATTCAGGCAGATAAAGCTGCTTAATTAATAATACAATGACAGTCTCGTGACAATTGTAATCCCCCAGAGGAATGGTCTATATATTCTGTTTTCAGTTCACACACAATCTCATCCCATTTATCAGATGCTTCTGACAAAACAGTAGTTTTTCTTCCCACATAAGTTATATGAACCTATATATAAAGCTCTCTCCCATTCTACTCACATTTTCAAACAAAAAAACCTAAACACACTAAACATCTGAACAGGACATGATGTGCATGTCCGTAAGTGACCTACAAACCAGCTCTATCTGCCATAGAAAAACTGACAGGACACAACTGAGCTGTACTTTGTGCTCAGCAAAACAAACCCTAAATGCTCTCCTCGTCTGGGTCAATGGGAAAAAGCTCAAAGTAAATATGTAATAAATGCCCAGTGCATTTTAGCATGTTAAAACTCTGCATTAGCTCCTAAAACCACAGGATACCTGTGGGGTTAAAGACCATCAGTACCTCTACACATGAAAAATAAGACCCCTAAGAAGAAGAAGAACTATTTAATCTCTCTAAAACCTTCTATAAAGAAGCTGCAGTACATCTGCATCTGTGACTTTCCACAGAAAAAGGATAATGTAAGCCTAATTCCATTTTTAGTCAGAGCTTAAAACCTCTTCCTGGTCACTAAAAAGCCCCAAAGGTGTAGGTCAAAAACCAGCCAGAAACAAAACTTAGAGCTTGATCTCCATATTTTGCTTCAGTCACAGCAGTGGCACAAGTGGGCTAAAATTTGATACAGATGCACTGATTCTCTTCCTCTCCATTGTTTCCATCTGAACAATGAGATGGAGATTTAAAAAACAAAACAATTCCCCCTGAAAGAAAAAAAACACCTCACCAAAGTCAGGGTAGAGGATAATGATATTTGTATTTCAAGCAGAACAAACCCAAGGTTGTCCAGCTTCCCCCAAATACACTAAAAGAAAGGGATGAGGGGGATCAGTTTTCACCTCTTCCACGTGCCTTAAGTTCTAGAGCAAGATCTGAAAAGAACTGAAGTTATTAATTCATTACTTTTACTACGTGTGCTTAAGACATTTATCTACATCAAACACACAGTCACTGAGTGATTAAAGCTGTTCAAACACAATACTTGGCTTTCTCCCAAGCTCCAATAATACTTTTCTTGCTATATATAGACTTCTTGGAGTTTACATTGCTTTAAAGTGATACAGGGAGAAAAACAATCCTGATTTCACCACCAAAACAATGGGCTCAGAGCTGATGTGTCAGCAGCAAGACAGTCCCCTGGAACTCTGACACTGCCCAACGTCATGGTGGAGCTCAGGAGTCAAAAAAGCAAAGCAAAGAGCAGAAAGGGAGCAGAGAACAAGCAGCATTACAGCACTGTGTAAGTTCATGTTTTCCATGCATCCTGAACCCTGTGCAGCTCCGGGTCCCAAAATAGCAGAGCAACACTCAGGAAGGTTTAGGGGAAAGTAGAGAGAGGTGTGGAACAAATTCTGTATGAAACAATGAAGGGAGCGAAGGTGTTTCAGCCTCAAAAAGGTTTTCAAGACAAAACAGGCAAATGTGGGAGAGGTTCACAGAGAAACAATCAACATGGACAGACTAGGTAAGGAATCACTGTTGCCTCTTCCAGACAAGAGCTAAATAAGTGGCAGACCCAAGACAAAGTGTAAATGAAAAGGTGTTTCTTGAAACAACAGGTAATAGAGCCATAGGAAATTCCAGACAAAAGATGCTGTAAATGCTGCAAGGTTCTAAGGGCTCAAAGGATAACTGAACAAGTTCCCTGGCAGGGGGAGGGGAAAGCAAACAAAAAAATCCATTAATGGTTACTAAATATACGGAAACCACATCCAGCTCAGGAAATCCCTGAGCTAAGAATAGTTAGGAGCTGGAAGAGGATTACAGAGTCCTGTACCATGTGCATCTCCATCCCACACGTATTTGCTTATGACCATCACTGGACAAAAGGCACCAGAGGCATCTTTGGTCTGAGCCACCAGGACTGTCCTTAAAGATCCAAGTCATTCCTACAGGAATTTTCCTTTAAAATGGTGGTGCCAGGAATCTCATATCTCACTATATAACCTTGATTGGATGTTGAAATGTATTTCATAACTCATGTAGCAGTTTAGAAGTTAAGAGCAAACACAGCCACTAGAGTTATCAACCTTGGGGACTATTCAAGCTCACAGGACACCTCTGTTAGGGTAAGAGTGGCCAAGAAAGCACCTTTCCCCGAAACAGTTCACTTTTGAGTTCTCTTCCCTTTTGACTGACAATTTTCCAAGACTGTTGTAAGCAACAGCTCTTACAAGAAATACAAATCAATTCTTTTCAACAGAATCATGTTAATGAGATTCATTACTGCATCCAAACCACTACGGATCATTATCCACAGCTACGTCAAACTCGAGGCTGCAGCAATTGCCTTTATTGGCTCCTGTCTGAATTTCACATCCTTTCTCTTCAGCAGTAAGTATTTCTAGTACCTGCCAGATCAAGGTGTCTGTTTCAAAACCCTCCTCCGGTGTACTGAAACTCCAGGCTAGGGCACCACTTAAATATCAACAGTAGTTTTACAGTACATTTGATTTCAAGTAATAATTGTTATTACAATTTTCCCTCAAACAGTTGCAAAACTATTGAGCCATTTCTTATTCACATTCTGGCAATGGCATCTGTAGACACATGCAGCCAAAGCTCAGCTTTAGGCCAGTGACTTGAGATGCATGGACTCAAACTCTGCCTGATGAGCTGTTTCCCACAGACACCGTGTCTCTCACCTGTCTGTTCCGCTCATCCATTATTCTCGTGATCTGGATTTTCTTTCGCCCCATTTTTGGCTGCTTCTTTCTTTCGCTTTGCAATCCAGAAATACACTAATCCAAGAAATGTCCTTCTTCAGTATTCTAACACATGATACAGTTTTCTGTTCTTTTGTCTTCAGCTTGAGAAACAGTTCCTATTTCTTCTTATAAGCACCTAAAAATTAAAATGTTGAAAAAAATTAATTCATAATTTACTCCAGAGGAAGCATCAGTAAGCACTTGCATAGCCATAAAACATCTCAGTGAAAAAACAAGTCTTTTCACTAGTAAAATAGTATATACTACATCCTTTGTCCCAATTAAACAAACAACAAATTCAAATGTCCTATCATTTCATACACCTTCAACTGGATGCCTTAAAAACCTACAGTTGTCCCAGGGACAGTGCTCAGCACTCAAAGCTTTAGAGGCCTTGAGTTCTATGAGGTTTCAAGCCCACAAAGATTTGATATTTTAGGAAACAGAAATACTTTGTATTTCCTGTTCCTCTTGTAAGTTAATAATAAAGATAATGAAACAAAGCCATGAGAATACAGAGTTTGTGTTCCTAAACTAAATTACCTCTCATTTTGTAAGACAGTATTTGGGGTGTCAGTGGGAAGCAGGAGGGAGAAGCAGAGGGAATCTCATTACTTGGAAAGAACAAAGATCACAGAACATATTTTTGAACCAAAACTATTGCCCAGCTCCCATGACACTGATGAATAATTAAGACATTCACACAGCTCCTCTCTCCACAATAACCTGTGAGTTACACACCTGCCAATCCCCAGTACCAGTGCAGCCCCTGGTTCACCAGGGCTATGGTTTACAAAGAGATCTGTGCATGCAGCTTGAACAGCCACTGTGCCATCAGACTGGAATCTGCACTCAACTAAATGATATTTAACACACTTCAAATGCATTTACAGCAAAAAAAAAAATAATTGCTAAGCCATATTCCAAACAGACTGAACTGCAGGATGACACGAACTGAAGAAAACCGAAGCTTATTTATCTTATTACCACCTACAGCTCATTAAAAGGGATAAAACTAGCCCCAGTATTAGCTGATAAAGGGATAAACCCAGGCCCAATATTAGCTGATAAAGGGGTAAACCCAGCCCCAATATTATCTGCTAACCTCTCCAACTCTGCAGCCCTGAACATCTCCTGCAATCCAGCCTTGCATATTTTAATAAGGGTGTCACAGTGCCATATCCTTGAGGCCATGTGTAGAGAGTGGTGCAACCGCATCACCATCACACAGTTAATGAGCAGAGACAGCAAGAGGCGATTAGTCACAGGCTGCACTTCACAACACATTCAATTTACACCGAGCAAACAGCAGCGATGTTCTGGGGAGGAGAAGAAAAAAAAAAAAAAAAAAGAGGTGGAGGAGCATCACCAACTGTAGGATTGCCATTCTCCATTTACCTGATAGCAGCAAACGACTGCTTGGGTAGAACATTGCAACAGGACTTAGAAACACCACTCCGTGAAATCTAAAATCAAATCCACACTAACAGTCTGATGTCCACTGGTCTAAAGGATGTGCACTAGACACTGTTTATACAGCAAAACACTTAGAGCATATCTCAGCATGGCACTCCTTTGGTTTCCTTAAGGACAAAACATTTCTTCCAAGGTATTAACAGCAAGTCACGGCCAAATGAACCTGCCCCTACACAGCCAACAGCACACAGCAAACATCTTGCACGGAAAGCAACAGCTGCCAGAGAGATTTATACCTTTTTGTGTTAAAAAAACCCCCAAAAACCAACAACAACAGCCCCACCAAGAATATCCACTGCAGCCTAAGCTTCAATTCCTACACCATTCAGTTGCAGTCAGCTGCCCCTCTCGCTTGAAAAGAAAACGACTCTCAGCTCATGCTATGATCACACATTAAATCATCTCATTAAATTTAGTTCTGCAAAAATCTGGTTGCATTCCTTGAACATACCTAAACCAAAGGGTCCCTGTAGCCAGCTATTAAAATTCTTTTTCTCCTTCATGCATGGCTTCATTTTTCAAACCTACCATGGACTGCCAAACATAGAATTACCAGATTCCTTCCTCTGCTTTTTAACAGCCCTCACCATCAGAGCTAGCACCCAGTAACAGCCACCACACAGGACACCAAAGATCCATCTGGTCCAGCATTTGATCCCTGGCTAGTAGCAAATATCGCTAGGATGGTAAAGGAGGAACACAGGACTGGAATAAGCATATAGCACTTAAAAATAACATTTATAAACCATGTTCTCCACATATTCAATGCTTTTTAAATCAGGAGCTTCTGGAGCCATTCCACCACCTGCGACACACATTTGAAAGCAAGTCGATGCAGGGAATAAATAAGGAACTCAGGGGAGAACAGGGAGAGAGGAAGATAAATATGATGGCAGATTATGCAATATATACACTTAAGGATACAAAATAAGAGATGCACAAATGTTTTGCATGAGCTAATGGATGAAATGGTAGCAGGAAAACACTACTTGCTCTATGTACAAGCACACAGAGGGAAATGGGAAAACTGATAGTAATTTTCACCCACATTTTGTTGTAATTTTTGGGTTTCATTTCAGGTCTTTCAAAATTAATGTTCCCTACCAGGCATAAAGGCCTCAACGTTTCCCATTTAGGACAGCCCACTGTTCCTTCTCATCTCTGCTCTGCTACTTGCTTCAACCTTAAACACCTTTCTCACTTAGGAATCCCAAATTCCTGTTTGCATGTCTGTCCAGCCTGTCTCCAGGCTCTCCTCCCTCTCCCACAGGTTGCTATGGACACCACAAACCTGGCTGTGAACTGCATTTGCACAGGCAGCCCAGCCTGGATACAGCATCCCTGTCATTCCCAAGTCACAAACAAGGTGATTCTCAAAGCTAAAAACTGAAACAGAAGTTTGGCTTGAGCTTAGGCCAAAACAGGACCTTGACACTAACTGCAAAATCAGAGTATTTTGTGCAGTAAAAAGCACTTCTCAAGCATGCTCAGAACATCCAAGTGGGAAGTTCCCACCACTGACTATGGCAATTTCCCATGGGAGCAGTGATTTTTCCTTTTTCTCATCCTTGTTCGTGTCAGAGTTGTGGTTTTATTTTCTATCCTGACTAGCAACAAAACTATGTGAGATAAGATACAGGACTGTGTCCACTACAGGGTTATATCAAAACTAAAACTACCAAAGCCTCCATTTTGCATTGCAAACACACTCCAGGCAAAACTCTACATTCACAAAGCCATTTCATGTACATCACCAACACGGTTTTGCCCAAACAAAGGAGAAGTTGCAGACATATATGAAGATCAAACACATTTTTTTTCTGAAAGTAAATGTGAAACTAACACGAAGTAACCTTGATGAGATGAAGTTCTACTTCCTTAAGTGACAGGATCAAATTACAGCCACCAAAACTGCTTTAGATTACCTACATGGACACACTGGAGCAAATCTAGTTTTTTTTTTAAGGATCTCAGGCACCTATTAAAGAAAACAGCAAGAGGAAGCAGAGCAAAAGGGAAACACCCCCCCCATGCTTCATGGTGAGCTTCAGACAGAAAACACTGTCAGCCTGCAATAAAAGCAAGAAGAATTAGATTTGTGGCTGTCCAAGTAAAGCCTCTGTTATTGGTCATCAGGAAACTATTCCAAATCTTCTCGATTTAGTCCCTTCCCCAACACATGTGAAAGCAGCACACTAATTACAGACAGACAACAGAGCCACATGCACAAACACACCCTCACTGCACATTTTCAGGAACTCCGTTGCTTATGGCTTCATAAATTACAAGAGAGAGAACTTTAAAGCAAGGAGACTGTATTTGACCTATTTAAAAAGATTCTTCCAAGGGTTCAGTGGAAACAAATTACATCTGTGCAAAACTGCACAGGGTCTGGAAGCCTCCTGGCAGAACAGGTTAGGAAAAACTGTGTCAGAATGGTACTCCTTCCATTTAATTTCCTTTTATTTCCCTCTGCCTCCGTTTCCCTGACACTTTCATTTCACCACCCTGGTCACAGGTTGCCTGTGACAGTACCTGTGTCACCACAGCTCAGTTACTGCGACGAGCACACAGAAACCAGAGTCCTGACGTCAGAGAATTTGCATGAGAAGTCTGAGGCCACAGCTGCAGGAGAACAGATCTGTGCAGATGCAGCTTACACTGCTAAGCCTTGGCTATGGCTTACTAAATAACAGACAATAATTTTTACTAAATCAAGATTAATAGGTTTTTTCTAGTCTTAAAGGAGCCTGTGCAGATGTTTTTGTAGATCTGGCCCCACAGACTGCACCCAAATCGCAGCCAAAGTGCACTCAGCAGTAATTCTAACCCTTTGCACACTTAGGTCACCAGAACACAAACATTCCTATACAGAGCACGGATGAGGCTCATCTCCACGTGTTTTACACTGACAAGGCAGGTAACAGAGTATCTCATTTTTCCATAGTACCTGTGACCATGTCAGTGTCCTTCCCCCCTGTCCCACAGTGCTAAGTGGAAACAGCTAGGAAAAATTGGGAGTCAGGTAAAATGTCTTCACCAAAATAATTTATTCAGGGTTAAAGGGCTACATGGAGTAAGGTCAAACATGACTCTCAGACTCCATTTCACTGTCCAGAAGTCAGAGATAGGAACATTTTCTTCTTCACAACAGAATACAAACCCATACAGAGTGACTATACAACACCACCTTTCTCTAAAACCCAAACTAATCACACAAAACACATTCACTCTGCTCAGACTGCACTGACACATGCTGAGAGTCAAGGGATGTTATTCCCGTGCTCTGGACATCCTGATCCAAAACTCACTGCTACCACCTCAGAGCTAGATTTGAAAATCAACATTTCAAGCAAAGGGACTTCATGTACCCTGAAGTTTGCATTTAGCAGGGACCACACTGAGATCCTTGTGGAGTTTTTGCAGAGGTTTGCAAAAACAGTAACAAAAGTGTCTCCTCCAGCCACATCTCTCTGCCCTGTCACCATGCATTGCTGTGAGTAATGTCACATGGAGCTCTGACACAGTCTCGCAGCCCTTCCAAAACAACAGTAC
>NW_008656301.1:0-28723 GCF_000695815.1 Acanthisitta chloris | reverse complement strand
TGCTGCACCACAATCTTAGGAAATAAATCCTTTTTCCATCCTCAGTTTAGAAGCAATTCTTCTCCATCCAAGTAGAGCCTCCCAGCAAATGAGAGTGGCCTCAAGCCTCAAGGTCCTGAGCCACCAAGTGACACACAAGCATTGTTAGAAAACAATAATACGACCCTTAGCCAAAAGAACTTCTTTTTTTTCAAGTGGGACAACGTAAAAAACAGGAAGCCATAAACAATTCTTTATTGATATTCTGGTTTTATGCATCATAAAACACTTGTTTCTTTCAGTTGCAAGAACAAGGCACATCTCGGGCACTAGACAATTTAAATAAAATGTACTTTTAGGATTTGGGGAGTTTTACAACCAAACATGGTCCTCAGTTTCCATGCTAAAATCCAATCTATTTTGGAGCTTCTAGTTCGGGGGTTACGCAGGTTTTCCAATTATGCTTTGAAAGCAGATTAGGAAAGATCTTATAATACTTTTGAAAAATATTGTCTTACGGAAGAACTGCACCTTCTGGGTGCTATTTAAATCTGCTCTTGCTCACAAAGGCCTTTTCTGCCCTTCTCTTCCATGCAGTAGGTCCTACCCAACCATTCCCTTCCATGCACTAATTCCTGCCTAAAATGAAGTGGAATAACTGTATTTTCTTGCAAACAGAGCTACAGAAATCTGAGCTGTATGAAAAATGAACTAAGACTCAAATGTCTGTCTTAAAAACAAGTTTTATTACTCCTAGAATGCATTTTAAAGATAGATTTTCCTGAGCTGACAAACCAGTTTTCAGGAACTATCAGCATCACTGTGACAGCACATGCACTTGTAGATACATGACAAATGTGGCCTTGCCCAGATCAGGGACAGACAGGAATTCTGCTCTAGTTAGTTATCTAAAATTAAATGGGCTCAGATTTAAAAGCAACTCAATACACAAATATTTTCAGGCCGTTACACTGATAGAAACCTTTTCTTGTCCTACTGCTTAAGTCCAAAAATATCTCTCTCATCCTATTCTGAGCACACTTACACTCCCTAGGACCCAAAGAGTCATTCTCAGCTATCTGTGGAAGATACATCTTTACGACACACTTTCAAACAACATTAAATTCCATTTTATTACTCCCATCCACAAATTTGGTCTTGAGATTTTCTAAAACAATTTCTCTTTGTGCTCTCAAAAACATGTTAGTGCATGGTTAGAACACAACATCTGGAAACTGCTGAGCCAAGAGTGGAGAAAGAACACAAGAAGAAAATTAAACTTTCAATATTGGATTAAAATCCAATTTTAGAAAGAAGCAGAATATAAAATACTAAATAATCACAAGAATTCTTCTGCCAGATTTCTACAAACAGATTAAGAAAATAACTACATGACTGACTAGCTGTCTGGAAAACATGCTCCAGAGAGTTTCTCAAGAAACTTGTTCCTAATTTATCATGCAATTTGTTGAAAGATGTGACTTTTCCATGGGATCCAAAAATAGCCACAAACAAAGATGATTCAGGACACTGTTAAGAAAACAAAACCCAATATTTAAAAGCTGTGGCCAAAAATGCTAATTTCCTAGTGAATGAACCACAGTTTGTAGAACTCAGTTCGATCACAACTGGAAATCTCTGGACCAGATAAATCCTCCCTTTTTTTTTTTTCCACTTACAGCTCTTGGAAATTAATGAACTGGAGGCAGAAATCTAAACTGAAGCTGAGCTATGATTGCTCCATAACCAAAGAGCATTTGCAGGTAGTAATTAGTTTAAAACTCATTACATGTTTCCTAACTCTCACAATGACAACCCACAGGCCTCTGTGCATTACGATAGCCACGGAGAGGTTTCCTTTCTGAAGTAAAATATACATATAAAATACATTAAATGTATTTCAAGATCAAAACCATTTGCCTCAACGTTATCATGAATCTGTAATGGAGGTGGAACTTAACTCCCACGTGGCCCAAACGTGGCACAGAGCCATGTGCTGTGTTATTAAACTCCTTGGTGCCTCCAGGAAGGAGCCACCAGATGTGCCTTCCAGAACACTGATAACAACACGTCTGCCAGAGATGGCTTTAAATTATACATCACTTCACCCACCACGAAAGCTGCCACAAGACATCTCCTTTGCTACAGGAGACAAAACCCTGAGAAATTCCATTTTTTACATCCACCTTGGGGTGGGGATCACCAAACCATCCCGCTGTTCCCAGCAGGGATATTCACAGCTGATTTGGGGAGAGTCAGCTGAACACACCTTCACCTGCACTGCTGATCACCTAAACAACAAACATTACAGTATGGATGATTAAAAGATTCGTTTTCATGTTTTTCCTCATTTTGCAAGAAGAATTAAGTGCATATACAGGAGTGTTCAGTTTCCTATTAATAGATTTCCCAACCAAAACTTTGAGCTTTCTTCTGGTTTTGTAACATCTTAACACTTCACTAATCTCCTTCAGGCTCACTGATGCATCCTGAGATAACACTTAGAGTGTGTTCCATACCGTTAAGTCATGGCTTTAAGAGAAAGTTTTATCTTTGGGAAATCTATTTCCAGACATCTTCATATTTCACCAGTTACCACAGTGACACTCAGGCTTTAATTACTGCTCCCTTGGCTCATTGCTCTTCCCAACTCAAGTTTATCAATAGATCAGAGAATTCAGATAATCCTATTTTGCATAGCAACATGCATTTGGCAAAGGTAGAGCTCATTATCTCTGAGTTGTCACAATACTCTGCCCCACTTGTCACAGCTCTGGTTATCTCTATGGAAATCAGCAGAGCACATGGAGTACCTGCTGTCCCCAGACCTGGTCGCTCTGCACAGACAGGAGATGTTTGCACAGTTACTACAGCTGAACCCTGCTCTGAAGTCCTACATTCATCTACAATGACCCTAGACAAGCTGCACCACCTGAGGTTCCTTTGTCTATGTGGCCACTTGCTGTTTTCATCATTTTGTAGATAATTAAGTTACAAGTTTTGCTCTGATTTTAACGTGGCCAAGCCAGGCTGATTCAGTGGGAGCAGCACTTCAAACATAAGCATCAATCTGTCAAAGTAACCTTAATTCAGATTCCTGGCATTTCTATAGGACATCCCTATCCATATGGAGCATTGTCCCTTTTTTGTCTTTGAGAACTACAGAATTGAAGCAGATTATCTTTTCTGAGGAGCACTGACTGAAGATTTCAAAGGGAGATTTTTGAGGGAGGCTCATTTTCAATCATTCAGAACCTAAACAAATATCCTACACAGAAACAACTGAACATTCATAACCAAAAACTAAACAACCCATCATAGAACATGATCAAAATATGCCTGTATATAAGTTCTGATTTGCCATAACCACATCTCACAACTAGATTATTTGGAGACAAACAAAACAAACCTGAAAGCAACATCAGAAAAACACAAATACAGCGTACAACTTTTACACATAGTCCCAAATTAAACAAGGTGCCAGCTGAGCTAAATCAAACATCATCCTGACATGAGATTTAAAACGTATAGAAATGAAGACAGGCAGAAAAAATATGCAGAACACAGCACGTAGTGTAGGGCAATGTTATGAGATTTATTACTCTTATCCTTCAAACACTGTTTTTAAGATTGCACTCCAATTTTGCAGGCTGCATTTCAGTTTCCTTGTAGCAAATGCCAAACAAGCAATTCTCCAGCCAGGTAAACAGTGTCTGCTCTCAGTGTATTAAAACTGACTGGTGCATAACTGGCACAGCTTCCCAAGGCAAGAGCAGAACCCGTGGCAGATTTCTCCTTAGCAAAGATGTGTACAAAAGGCATTTGCCTCTGGTTTTTAGCTTCTCCTACTGGAAAAAAAGGGAGAATATAAATTATGAGGTAATCTTATTTAACACAGAATTGATCTAATGTAGAAAAATGTATGAGCTTGGGACTCCAGCAAACTGATTTTGTGATTTGCAGCAAGAGGTCTCAGCATTACTGCAATTCTGGACACCTACTAGTGAGTAAACCTTCAGTAATTCTTTGTTACTTTTTACCAAGAGGAAAACTGTTCACTGTGCCTGCACAGTACAAAGTGTTGAGGTAATGCAACAAACAGCCTCAGGACAGCAACTTCAACACATGTTCCTGAACAAACATTACAGCAATCAAAAATATTTACAGCTGACTTCAGGAATGTAATGGGATACAAAGGCACCCATAGCTTTCCCTGGTTCTGCTTGTACCTCGTCCCACAGAGCTTCCTCAAGTCAGGCTGCAAATCCAACAATGCCAAATCTTACTGAGGTTCTCAGCAAGGGACAAATGTGAGGAGATGAGAGAATGGAAACACTGAAGGATTATAAACAAGATTCTTCCTTGCACATTGTGCCCTTGCACGATGGGTTTTGGCTTCCAAGTTTGGCTTCAGTCATCAGTGGCTCTGTGACGTAGAGCACCATACGCTCCTGTTTTGTACTTGGGCAGCTTCTTCCCAGGGTTTATGTTCCTTCTCACTTATCTCCTCCTCCTCATCCTATGTATCAGCTTTTCCTCGTGCTCTGCACAAGCCACAGGCTCCAAGCTTCTTGCCTAACTCCCACCAGTGGTTTTTTTTGTTTGGGTGGTTTTTACCTGCCCTGACAGGGAGTCTCCACACCACTTCCCTCCCGAGCACACTCCTCCTTACCAAACACACACTTCCAGCCTTCCAGAGCGTTCCACATGATGCAGACACCCTGCTTTGAAAGGGAGCAGGACAAGAAGACCAAGAGCAAGCAGCAGAGCTATCACATCCCAAAGAATCTATAAGAAGCTTTAAATCACTGCACAATTATCCAGAAAGCTTTCTTGGTAATTTATTCCATGTCTGATTAAGTGACAGCACGAAGTCATATTGCTGAAGTGCAACAATTACAAGGCAGACAGACACAACATAATGCTCCCAACAGCCTGAGTGCCTCGGAGAGACATTCAGCAAACCAGCAAGACGCCTACATGTTTCTAGCAAAGATTAGTGGCAACTTTCTTTCTCTGGGGCTGCCACAGCCTTTGTTCAGAGCTCAATCTCTGCTTTTAAAATTCAGACACAAGACCAGTTCAAACCTCTAAATAAATACTTTTTTAAAAGCTATACCATATTTCAAAGGTATTAAACCCAAATTTCAACGGATTATTCCCTTCTCTGCATCCTTTAAAGCAAAGAGTCCTATTGTATCTAAGTAAAATAAGTCCCCATGCTGTTGGTGGGGAGCGACAGCAGATGACAGGGCAGGTCCTCTCCAAACACACACAGAGCTTGTTTGTTGCTCATCTAAAGGTTTCAGAACCCAAAGCTAATAATAAAACAGCATAGAATGCACTGAGCTACATCTCATGTGTGAGACACTGGAAAAGGATTACATGGGGCAGAGCTTAGGCAGCACCAATGAACTCAGGGGGATGGTGCTGGGCACCCACAGTCGAGAGACTGTGAGGGCCATGAGCTCTCCAATTCCAGCAGCCACTCCTGAAAGCAACCTGGAATGGAATTCCTTATGACCTAAAACATTTTATTGATCCAAGTACTTCATAACCCTCTTCTCAACAGTGTTCCTGCCCTCCATTTGGATGTATTTTTAAAAGCCATCACAAGCTAAGACTGCCCAAACCAAGTGCAGGGCAGGCCATTAAAACCAGTCTGCTGCATTAAGATCCATACCCCAGCACCTGAACTGACTGTGGGAAACTCAGTTTCTGCTAAGAAGAAAGAATATTATTCAGAGTATTTTCTGCTTCTGCATATAAATCTCTTTCTTTTCTGGCAGGTGATGTCTGGCAGTGTGAGCACTCACATGTCATTAACATTAACACAGTCACTTTGATTCCCTTGCAAAAATGTCACCTAAGCTACCTTGCTGATAGCACACTGACTCTTCAGATAAGAACTAGGCTCTAAATATGAACTGTTCTCTGAATAGAAACTAACTTTTAAACTGTTTTTCCTTAACAATGGCAAGAAACTAGCATACATGGTCAATTAATGTGGTTTAGTTGGTAAGTGGAAATTCAGGATGCTACAGCAACTCCATGACTTGCTCTACCTGCAGACAGAGCAAATGATAAAAATCTAATTATTTTATCTTTTTTGCAGATTGCTGCAAATCAAAAATTGAGGTTGTTTGACCCTAAGTAACATTACTGCCTCACAGCAAAGCTGCATGATTCAAGAGGTGGAGAGCAACATGTATTAAAATATCTGATCAACAGCTTCTGGAGTGAAATACTCAGTGACTATAAATAGAGCAGAGCATTCTCCTCCATTTGTTCCCATTATTGTATTAAAAACAGAAATCCTCAAAACTTCAAAACATCTCAGTTTCTCTTCCTGTCAACAAACCCTGACAAACATCTTGCATGAAGAGAGCCACTGAAAAGGTCCTAAAGAGAAGATGCAGCTGACAGAAGGTTTAAGTGTAGGGCCAGAAAAATTTTAATTGAGGTCCCAAGCAAGAATCAGTTAAGTGATCCACACATAAATACACAAAGCCCTTCTGATAAACTACTACATGAATAAAGAATTACATCACTGAAGAGCCCAACCAGAGTAAGGAGTATGGAGAAAAGCAAGACAGCACAGCAGTTGGATCCTCATGTCTCTGCAAAGCAGCTGCCTGGCTGCAATTGCATTAAGGAGTCAGGAGGCTGAAGCAGAAGCCCAGACAGGCTCAGATCATTGTAGACTTCCCTTACTGAAAACCTCTTACATTTAAACAAGTATATTAATTTACCTTTGACATGAAACATGAGATGCAAATTTAAGCTGTTTGAAACTGCAGGGCAGACATCTTCATCTTCACTACTTAGCTGGCCAAGTACTACCTGATGCAAAGGCTGCCTAGACCTGACAATAACCAGGATCAGGCAGGAATCAGACTAAAGTATAGCTGGCCATCCAGAGCTGCAATTATGCAATGAAAGTGGAAAAAAAAAAAAAAAAAAAAAAAGAAAAAATAATTATCCTCACTATCAAAGAAACTGCCAGAAACAGCAAGCAGCAGCCCTGAAACCAGTTCAGAAGAGAAGACGACTGCAAGATCTCTTGCACTATTAGATGGTCAAAGTGGACATCTCAGCATTTAATTACTGCATCAGTGATTTAAACCTGCCAGGAAGATTACATAAAGCAGTGCCTATCTCACACACACTGCTAGAACCCTTCCAGCCATGCCAGCATCTTCCTCATCCCCGACAAAAACACACCTAAGAGCCCCAGGAACCAAACATACAGCAGCCAGCTGGGAATGACTTCCCACTGAAGGTAACAGCTCTACTCAATGCACTTATTGTTAGCAGCAGTACCTTACTTTGCTAAGAGCAGTTGCATCCCACCACAGAACTCAGACTCTGCCTGTAGCCCTGGTAGATGGAAGTATATAATGTGTATGTTCAGATACCTCAGTCAACCCCTGAGCTTGGAGAAGTGAGTGCCTGAAGCTAGTGTTAAACTCCTTTATGTGAAGTGATAGGCATAGAAATTATTATTCTTTAACCTATCACTAGAGTACACAAGAAAAAATCTGCAATTTTTTCTGTTCTTCTCTGGTATGACAGTAAAGCATTCTGCCTTCATGAAAAGCCTTGTGTACTTATTTCCCTAAGAAAAACACACTCATCTATTAGATAGTAAACATACTCATGAAAGTGGATTCTGGGTACTAGAACCAGATGCTAACTTCATTATTTTACATTCTCTCATGCTATTCACTCTAGGTAAATAACCTGAGAGCATGATTATGTGGAGCTCCATGAACAGAAAGTGAGCCCTAGCAAACTGGCACAGCTCATACACAGCTTTCAAGAAGCTGCTTCGAAGCATTTTTGCACCTGCAAGAAATCTTAACTCCTCTTAAAAAACCTCATTGTTGAGCACTCCAGGCCTTCAGGACATTAAAGCTGTCTCTCTTTCACATGCTGACTGGAAGCCTTGCAGCAGCTGAAGCAATAAATATTGACAGCAAGCTGGCAAACAGCAACAGCAGAGCTCCTAGTCTCCAATTTCACCTGCATCAGCAAAGACAGAGCCTAGAAGGGAAGGCAACTAGAGCCTGTTCATCTCTGTTATTGCTGCTTCTGCCTGTACTAAAAGCCTGTGCTCCCCCCAGTGAGACCAGTGCGTACCTTTGAACACACCTGCCTTTCCATACCCCCTCAGAACTCCAATTACCTATGAAACCTCATTGCGACACAGAGTAACAAAGCTCTAACTCTGGCTGCAAATCATACTGAAACTCTGTGCATCCAGTTCCATCCTGCCATGCTCTCACATGATGCTTTCCAAGTCTTGCATGAAGCCACACATTGCTTAACAAAAACTAAACAGTGAACTCAGAGCAAACACTGGAACAGCTGCGTGCCAAAACACGAGATACTCCTGACAGCACATAAGAAATGGAAGAAAGAATTAGTGAAGTGGATTTTAATTAAGAAACTGTACTGATGACTGAGTTCTGCTTCTCTCAGCTTTCATCTCGTATCTTCTACTCTGAGGCAGGACTACAGCACTGCATTCAGATTTGCTTAAAGGAAAGCAAACAGAAAACAAAATAAGACTACAGAATTCTATCTGTCTTCCCACTGGGAGCAAGAGACCTTTCCAGCAATTCACTCAGCAGTCCAGACAAACTGCAGATTGCTGGTTGGTTTTTTAGCAGATTTTTAAACTGAGAACTGAAACAAAGACTTCTCAGTATAACCCAGAGTGCTGAGCACTTTCTTGGACTTAGTTCTCAAAACTTAAGCTTATGATTTCATCTGGAGCTCAGACATTTCACCCCTGCACGGACACACCTCTGATTATGGACTATGTTTAGATTTGTAAGAATTCACCCGTCCAGTGTCATCATTTTCTCCAGCTCACAGCGTCACTGGGGGAGGGGTGGAGACATCCTCCTCACTATAAACATTTCCCTGGTTTCAAAGGAAGATAGGAATCAAAACAAGCTTACCCTGTACTTGTAGCAGACAGGGCTCTTAACATGTTACATCAACCAACACTTGTGGAGGTTCTTCCTTCTAGCTTCTGGTAATTTCCTTCCTCTTTGTGTACCACTGAATATGCGACATTTTGATGGCAGCATGCGATTAACAACCTCAGAGAGCCTTTAGAGGTGGCAGGCACTCCCCTCTGTATGCATCACTCAACCCCCAGAAACACTTTAGACCTCCACATCAGAAACAGGAACACATAAAATCTGAAGGCACCACAGCTGCACAGCTCAGTAGCAGACAGTCATGCATGAGCCAGGCCTGTTGCAGGGGTACAATACCACTGAATGCAGCTCTGAGCTTCTGTTTGAACAGAGCAAACCAGGATTTCTGCTCTCACACCTCAGTGCTGCCAAGTCAGTCCATCTGTGGTAGCTGCAAGATGTCAGTTTGGGCATGGAAAGGAAGAAGTATTTAGTTCATCTAGTGAATCTTGAGACTGAAAATCTCATTTCAGCCAAAGGGGTGTCCTTGCCGAATTCTTTCAGCAGGTGGAACTGAAGCCAAAACATTCCTGAACAGGACGATAATATTCCCTATAATCTTCCCATATAGAGGTGTGATAGCACTCAAGTCTTATTATTTGCTCCTTTTTGAGTGATTCCAAGTTCACTCAGTGAAGATCCTCACTCACTCCATACAGCAGCAAGGCATTAAAGGGTAGCAAACAAAGTGCAATAGAGGACAGAAGGAGTTAACACTAAGTTTATCTGAAGGGAGTTTTATCTGTGACATTTTACCCAATTTGATGCCACACAGCACAGAACAAAGACAGACCTGGCTTTGGAAATTTAGTAGATTCAGGCAGACATTAAAAAAACTGGTTCTCATTCTCTTTTGAGGATTTCACCTGAAGAGAAGGTCTTTCAAGGATGCACTCGGTATTCTTTGGCCTTCTGGAAGTGAAATCAATTAAGGACAAGCCTCAGATCTTGCGAAGGAAATTTATTTCAATGAGCCATGAGGAAAAGGTAAATCATGAAACTGAAATTAATAGACATTTGCCAGTAGCACTGACTAACCCACCACAACCAGGCGGCAGCTTTTGCTGGAGGCCTGAGTTCCCACTGGTGGCTCTGCAGTGCCTCAGATCCAGGCTGCTACGGAAAAACAAAATGGGAACTCTGAAGGGACCTTGTTGTTCTCAGATGTTATTGATTCAGGAACTTGGGCAAGAGGCATATTGATATTTTACAACACTTAAAAAGACCAACCATAGCTTCCAACACAACTTCACTCTGCAGGTCTAGGAAATGGTACATACACTGAGGTACATAACTGAGCACACAATGTCATTATGCTTTATGGAATATTTTCAGTTCTGCATTATGTTTAAGACATTTTAATGCTGCCTTCCTATGTGAGTCCTTCAGGGACTCAAAAGAAAATTCACTGGGCTTCCTTGGAAATTTTCTGCAAGTGCTGCACCTACCAAAACTAGCAAATTTGATAGAAAATGTCTTCCATCTCTGAAGGAATTACTGGTCCAAAATGACAGAGCATCTAAAAATATACCGTCAAACACCAAAATCCAACAACCCATTACCCAGAAGAAAGAGCCTACATAGACTTCTCAACAGGAAGAGGTGGAAAAAGCTGATAGCTGGAAGCTGTACAAGTTAAAGTCACAGCTGGGGGGAGGTGGAACCCTTGGTTCCTCTGCTTTCAGCCAAGCCTCCCTGCTATGATGTGTGCCCACCCAACCTGAAACAGAAAGGACCTCCCAAAGCATTCAGAATCCACTCGAACCTTCAAGCTTAAGGAATGCAATCAGGCAAGTCTGAGACTGAGCAAATCCCTTAGCAAGGGGTTGTTAGGAGCACCATGTCCCACACACCATTAGAGCTGCACTCTGGTGCTTGGACCCAACCAGCACATCGGGCTCCTCTGGGCCCAGGGCAGCTGTGCCTGGACACTGCTGCAGGCTCAGGGCATCTGCAACCCACAGGAGATGAGGAGCAACTCACCTCACTGCTCCTGCCCTGCACACACATCAAAAACCTTACACTGGACACCAACACGCTTTCTGCAACAAACCAGCAGAGAAAATTGTTTTAAACTTTATTAGGATTTTGCCTAAGAGATTATATTCCATTAAAGAGATTATCCACTTTCTAACATTGTCCTGATAGAGGACTTATGTATGTCACTCTTCCCTGTTATCACCCCCCAAACAGTGACCTGGTAAATCTGCAGCAGGCATGGAACTGACACTTCAGCTTTTAAGCACAGATGATACCAAGAAATTCTGACAATATCATGGCACTGACCAAATTTACATTCGTGGCTTTTCTTCAGGATAAGTACCTGAGGATCAGGTTTTCTATTTTTGGATTTCATTTGAAATTTAATCTTTAGTCATTGTGCAGAAAAAAATAATAGAAAAAAACCCAAATAAAATACTCCAAAATTTATGGTGGATTAAAAAACCCAACTACTTTTGAATTCACTGCTATGCAGAGACAATGCTGCAGCTTTCCAAATCCTGCAGTTGGTTACATCTGTTGCAATCTGAGTCTCTTCAAATAGTTAGATAGCAGTTCATTAGCAGAACTCTGAAAACATTCAGAAATGGTAACTTTTGAGAGTTTCACAGTTTTATTCACTTGTGTAAGATCACATGGTCACAGACACATGCCTGCTAAATATATTCCATGCTATCATGGCAGCAGGTCAGCTCTGTACAAGCTGCTTGTATTAAATTTCTCCTGTAAGTGACATTAGAGTTTAGCTTTGCTACAGCAAATACAGGAAGATGCTTCACATTCCAAACAACCATCTGAAGGGAAAAACTATGCCAACACAGTACCGAGTACTGTGCTACTTTAACCCATTTACTATTTTAGAACACACATGCAAGCCTTGCATTTGTGTTATCTATATTATGAATTTTTAGGATTCAAAACTCCAAAGCTAATGGCTTTGTTGTACACTCTTGCTAGAAAAATTTAAGGAAAAGGTCACACAGTTACAGTCTAATATGTGACAGGCAAGACTGATGAAATTCAAAGCAGTTAAGTGTTATCAACTGGGTTTGAAACCTTTTACTGGTTTATTAAACCACCTGGGTACACAGTAACTACTAGAGCACATTTTAAATAGGCAGCATTGCATACTGACTAACAATTCCACAGCAGATGTTTGCTATAAAAGATACTGACATATTAAAAAATCCCACACATTATCTCTACATATATTGACATATCTAGAAATACACACAGTGGCATATAAAAAGTACAAACAAATCTGAGTTGTCAAAATTAACTGAGCACACACGAAAATATTTTATCAACCTGTCACGATGCTTTCCTATGCCATCCTACAACAAAGGCCACCACTCCAGAGAACTCCAGCCTGATGGGGGAAGGAAGGCAAACTCTTCCAAAAGAGCCCCTAGACTAACACAAGGGGATGTTTCACATAATGTGTTTCATGGCTTCAGATTAGTGTCTTGGAGAATGCTAAAATGAGAGGGTCAAGAGAGAAGATCAGAAAATTATCAGCACTCTGCTGGAAGAATTCACATGGATCCTTTTTTTCTTCCTAAGCACAGAGGAAAGTCTAACTCAAACTCACGACTTACCAGTAAGGGTGTAATCCCAGCAAAGATTCAGACCTGAAGGTGGAGGCAGGGGAAAATCATACAGACCTTTGGTGATTATTTATGTAGCTAGCACACATAAAAATCTCACACTGTTGCTACTCTAGTGCAGCCACATCCACAAGGGCTAGATTAGAGTTATCTCATGTACCTCCTTGAGCTGCAGGAGCATGTTTGCTGCATCCCATAAGCACATCCTGACACTGCTCCTCTTAAACAGAAACTTGGTGAGATTATTCCTATGTCCCTGGTGCTCCCTTTCCACGTGCTGAGAACACCTGGAAACCAGACAGAACACCAATGGTAATGGAGTTACCCACAATGAAGATATCCTATGGGCATATAAGAGAACAGAGAGGCAAAGGTACAGGTATGCTGGAATAAATGCTTGGATTTTGAGTAGATGATACTTGAAGATAGCTCATTATTCAGAGTCATTCCTTCCTTAGTCAGCAGAACACATTAGCATTTATCAGATAATACACTGACAGAAAGAGACAATACCATATTTTTACAGAAAAGAGAAGTTTTATAACACTTTTAGTCACTCAAAGGTTAAGCACCAAACTGTGAAAGTCTACAGTACAGTCCTGATACACTGCCCAGGCTGCATTTTGACAGTAGAACTCCTGCATAAAGCACCACATTGGAGACACAAAATCAACTCTAATATAGAAGAAAATTATTTTTTTTAACAAGGCAGGAGACACATATTAGTTACACAGAGAACATGTATTCACAGTGTCACACATCAGCACGTGATTGAGACACTTCAGCCGGTCAAACAGCATCACATGGGCCAAGTGCTAACACACAGAACTGCCTGAAGCTTTCCCATCCAATCTGGGCCATCTCTGCACTCACAGGTTTCTCTGCAGCTGCTGTAGCAGTTCCCACCCTCCACCCATGGGAGCTCAGAAGCTGTCACTGCAGGGAGGAAAGAAAAACCCTCAAGAGCCACATTTCACCTCTGCAGAGCTGTCAGAAACAGGAGCTGAGCTGAATTATCATGTTCCCAACCTGGCACTTGACTTGTTACTGCTCCAATATTTAAACCACCACTTTCCTATCTGCATCAGACCTGAACCCATTTTTTCATCACATCTTATCTGAATTTTTTGTCCACATTGATGACTGGAGAGTTCCAAACCTTCTGACCCACAGTTAGCAAAGTCCCACACTGAAGGACAGCACAAGTCCCATCCACACAACAGCTAACACACACCAGATTCCTTTTGCAGAGACAAACACAGAACTAAACCCAAGAGCTACACTGATAAAAACCTGCAGAAAGTAATGAAACAACTGAACCAGTAAACTGCAACATGGAGACAAAACTAGAACTGGGATCCACAAACACAACTTGTCTACAGATAACATGTTTTACATCTTTGTAAAGAACACAATTCTGTCTGCACCACAGAAAATTCAGCTTCCAAGTTTTATCAATATAGTGAAAACTGAAGTGTTTCTACTGCAAGCAAATAATATTAAGGTGCTACAGAGAAAATTTAGTCTCACATTCACATGAAAGAAATGCTCAATATTATACGAAGCTCAAAAACCCACTGACCTTGGTGAAGGACTTGGAATTAAAGTCTCTGCAACTGTGATGTGCTCCAGGTTACTCTTACTTCAGAAGCAAACAAAACCCAACAACAATAGAAATCAAAACCTACCTAAGATGATTATCAATGAAAGCAGAGTTTGCATAATGTAGAACTCTGACTTTTAGATCAGATAGTAATTGTTTTGTTTCTCCAAAAGTGTTGGGACTTAATTGGTCACTTTTGCAGCATCTACTTTTCAAACCTCCAGGTGAGAAGAAACAACAAAACTCTGTTCATGCAACATACCCAGATGAGTGGTCTGGAACTTTATCCACAAGAGCATCAGAAGACAAACCAAAAATGGAAGGGAAGACAGTAAGATAAGTTTAAAAAAAAAAAAAAAGGGAGAGAGAGATAGCTGTTGAGAGTAGAATTCACAGGACTTTCTCAGGAGAAAACACACTAGCACTTGAATAGATAAATCTGCCAGAAAACTCATCATCTACCCACTAGGAAGTGAAATGCCCAAAAAATGGCAGAGAAAGAGAGAAGTGTGGTGGAAATACTTGTTTACTTGCAACTGGCTAAAAACAAATATAAAGAATAACCAGCTCAAGTCTGACATAGTCACTCCTCAGATCCTCACACCAAAAATTATATCCAATACCTCCAGCTGTTTACAGCATTTCCTCTTAGCCAAGTCACATGCCATGCCATACCTCCTCCACAGAACACTGTCCTGCCCTGTCACACTGAGCAGGAACAGGACAGGAGACTCTGACACTGCACCCAGACTAAGGCATTCGCACCAGCAACCAACTAATTCAAAGGCAAGGCACCAGTCTTCAATTTCCTCAACTCAAAACAAGACAAGGTCTGCCGAGGAAAAGTAACACTGCTGCTAAAGCAACGACTAGCAGACAAGTTTGAGGCACAAAAGCTGTCCAGGGCATAAATTACACTTTTAATTTAACCTCCAGGTATCACCTGGAGAACTAAAAACAAATGCAAAAATGCAGCACTTGCACTAGAGAACTATTTCTCATTTTTTATCTTCCATATTTATAAATAGCAAGAGCTGATGGAGGTAATACTTGGCAGAACACAGTCCTCAAAGCTAACGCTGCTCAGGGCCAGGCTCAGTTGGTCAGGTCAAATCACACGAGGTAGACACTACCACAGCACAAACCTCCTGTATGCTGGACAGTTCAGCCTCTGCCACACACAGACCAAAATCAAGCACAGTTATCCCCTCCCTGCTCATCTGAGCCAAAACTTTCCCCTCAGAACAGAGGCATCAATCTAGGCACAGACAAAACTGCAAGTCTTACTGAAAGCCACAAACCTCGTTGTAGTCTAATCACCTAAATTAAATACATAAACAAGAGTTCGTTCCTTTTAAGGAGGACTGATTTAAATTTGCCACACAACAAAGAATTTCAAGTCTGCCTTTGAAGACATTTCATGCAGCAAGGCTGGTTAAAGAAAGAAATGTTCGTGTGTTCTCACAATATACAGAGTGACCAAACCACATCTAATAAAGAGACAAATGGAAAAAGAATAAAAATTGGGGGGTGCTGATTGCCATTTGTTTTTCTGAAACACGTCAGATAGTTTCAGTAATGTTCTGCTAAAGATGTAAAGAAGAGCTGAGACAGGAATTCACAGCTACAAACCACACGAGCCCATGTGATAAGACAGATTCCCCTCAAAATGCAGGTGCTCTGCCATCTCCATCTTGCTGGGGAATAGTCATAACTGAACACATTAACCCAATTTCCCCAGGGCTTAATGATGACAAATGTGACTCTGCAGACATGTTCTCCATTAACAATCAGGTTTGCCCCATTTAGGTGTGACAATTACAGAGCATTTTGTGAAACCATGGATTCAAGTGCAGAGAGAAAAAGCCGAATGCTTTCTCTGGGTGGGTATCCCAAATTGCCATTGACTGACACATTAAACTGGTTTAAAGGTGTCCTGTGTACATCCATTTACACAGGCATGTCACAATAAGCCTCACCATCGATCTAAGAGCAGATCTAAATGCTAATTCTAACTCTGCCTAAACAGACTGACAGACTGTTTTCATGAATTTGATCTCTAATCTAGACAGATTAATTAGCAATATTTTTCCCAGCACAGCACCTTAGCAAGTCTTTCCAATGACAATGTTATCAAGGCAGTCCTAGGAAGTTGCTGTGCAGGAAAAATAGCTAGGCCTATCAGTTGGATGCCCAGACCTAAGGTCTGGGTGAAGAACCTTCTGGTTTTAGGAGATTTCATGCATAAATTGCCAGAGAGAAGCAAACAGTAACTCAGCAACACCTTTTAAAGAAAAATGATGAAAACCAAAGGGACATTATCTTTCCTCATGATCCAAATGACTGAGCATGTCTAGATCCAGGGCATCTTCCCAAGGGCAGAACACAAACCCTGGACAGTAAGAGGGCTGACACCAGGAATTCCACAGCAGCATCTCAAGCCACTGGTGCACTCTGGAAACTGAAGAGTGGCAGTGGAAGTGCAGCTCTCCAGCTACACTCATTAGATTGAACAGTGAGACTTCAATATTTACTGCAGCTCCCAGATAGAGATGTACAGGTTTGCAGTGAATGACTTGCAGACACGTTCTCTAAACAATGATAAGCCAATTAGGCATCACTCATTTAGACAGATACATTATTTTAATTATGCTCAAATTGTCTCCTATTGCTAAAACAAAAGTTAAATAATTTAATTTAGTAGAGGAATAACAGCACAGACGAAAGAGACAAAGACTTGGATTAAAAAGTTCACGTGAATGCCAAAAAGACAAAGAGACAGTTCCCTAAACGCTCAGGAACCATTAAAACCCTTCAGCATTTTTTGCCAAACATGGGTTTATGTATTTTTTACAGTGCTTCAAAGGGTTTTGCTAAGGCAACTTGTGTATTGACAGCAAAACAGCCAACATGAGGCATTGTAAAGGAGACAATGGCAAGATCTGACTAATTTGTACTAAAGCAAACAGGCTCACCACCACGGGAGCCCTGTCAGAACACACCACTTCTGCATGTCAGCCGCAGGAAGCTTTGCTGGGCTGGACTTCCTCCCCTAACCATCCCGACTAATACTCCTAAGACATTAACATTAATGCTCTAACAGGGAACAAGCACACAGGCAGTGTCATCAGCTTACAGCATTTTCACCCACACAGGCCCAACAGACACAAGGAGACACGGTAGACAGAATTCCAGAGTAAGACCTCCACCACTTACATCATCACTGGAGCCAAGGGTTTAGCTGGAACATCGACACTAATTCACTGCAAACTCATTGGAAGCAGTTAATGAATGTGGGAGAAACCAGGAAAAGAGAAATGCGGAAAAAACACCCTCCACATACACAACACAAAGAACCAAGAGTAACAAGAAATGTCCCAAACCCAGCTGAAAACTGACCTCACCTCACCTGGTCTAGGAGTTTCACTAGCAGAATGGTGTTGGAACAAAGTGCAGCACACTAAAACAATGCCTATAGGAAGCTTTTGGCATCCACAGCTTTACCAGGAAGAGGCAAGTTCCACCTCCCAATCTGTACACGTACAAGCCACAGCAATAACAGCAAAATAAAACCAGAGTTAAACATTAAACCGCACACAGGACTCGCCTAGTTACTGCCTCCTACAGCAAAAGCTCAAGGAATTCTGCAGTGTAGGCAAGACATTAACGCACAGTTAAAACCACTTTGCTCACTTCCTGCATGGAGGCAGCACATAAAATCCACCTGGAAGCAGAACTCAAACGTGGTCAGGAGAATTTGTCTCGACCATGCCTCGCAGAGCCCAAATTAGTTGTTCCGTGAAGGTTTGCAAACTTAAACACTACAGAACAAAAGCACTTCTGACAAGATTTTTTGCAAGGTTTGAGGAATGAAATTATACAACATAGAAAGAAGTATAAATGTAGAAGTGATATTTGAATCCAGAATGAACAGAGTTATCAATCCAAAAATAGGACAGACTTTCCCTAAAAAGCGTTTTACACATAGAAATAACAACTACATTTTCTCCTTAAAACCCAGAGCAGCAGGTACTGTTTCACCAAACAGCTGGTTGTGAACAAATCACTGAAATCCCTTTGCAATCCACAAAAAGCATGGCCACTTGGCACATGGTTTCAGGTTTTCAGCAACTTCAGAAAAGTTCTCCCCTACAGAAAGCCAAACAAAAAGGAATCTTCCAGAAACTACAGAATAAATCACATCTCAAGCAATATCCTGTGGGTATTGTGTATCGAGTTCCTTCCCCAGCACAGTAACAAGAAAGGAGGAGTATTCTAATCCCTTGTTCAAGACTGTAGCAACCACAATAGCAACTGCAGCTCGAGCTCTTCCCAGATTTTTTAATTGCATTCTTACCCCTCAGAACTAACATACCTGCCACAATCTTGTTCATTAACATGTGCCATTGTGTCCTGCTCAAATCTCCATTTGTCTGAACAGCTGGAAATGGAAAAAGAACTACAGAAAGTATCAGAGCCAGATGCACAGTCTCGAGGAAGTATAAGCACTCGTGGTAGGACACTTCAAAGTGTAACGGTCTGAGACCTGAAGTTAACTCAAATGAGGGTTTGAGGTAAGATGAGGTTCACTCTCTCAAGTGTATAGGCTGATAAAATGCACCAGACACACACAAGCTGCAAATATAAAAACCAGCCTAAGCAAAGGGACACCCTTGGATCTGAATTTTGCATCTCCATTCCACTTGTGTCTTGACTGAAAGAAAGCAGGAGCTGCTTTCAGTTACTTATATTGGCTGTTGTCAAATTCCTGAAGGAAAATATCTGCAAATGCTAGCACAGGTGAGCTGAAACCTCCATGTTGGAGATCCAGCTCTATCTTCAAAAAATCCTCACCCAGTCCCTCCTGCCTGCCCAGGGGCCCAGACACTGACATCTCTGGCACAGTGCATGAAGCCCAGCGGCTGGGCTGGCTGTCCTGTCACTGCCCCAGTACTGCCAACAGATCAGACTATTTTAGGATAAGCTAATTAAGCCACTGAAGAATCTTATAAGCCACTAAGATTAAGCAGAAGAGACCATGAAGAATTAAAAGCAGTGAAGTACAGGTAAGGCAGAAGCAAGAATTGTGACCTCAACTACTCCAGATAAGCAGCCTGGAGAACTCCTGGTCAGATTCAACTCTGAATTTTAGTCTTTAGTTACTTTCTCTGCTTCTAGCAGTTCTAACAAGCACAAAAGGAACTACACATGAAAGGCTGTTGTTCCTTACACCTTCACAAAATTAGTCATTCAAGCCTTAGAAAAACAACACACCAAGATCTTTGTGGCTTGCTTGTAGGCATTATCTACATGCATGCAAGACAGACAGCTACAGAAACCAGCTGAGGTGCCTTAGAAGAAACAGATCTGAAGAAAAATCCTCAATTAGGAGTTTGTTGCACTGAAAGTTTTCAAGAAGTTTATCAGATCAACTTCTCATTAACATTTCATTAAAGGACTGCATGGTGGAAAACCAGGTAGAAATCTCTTCTGAGAAGCAGTCAGCCAGTCAGTACCCAGAACACTGGTAGGTTTTACCATGGAACAATTCAGCCTTTAAAAAAACATGTTTAAAGAAACAGGATCCAGAAAGTCCTCCATAAAACACAGATATGAACGTCACACGGGGGTGAGGAGAGGGATTTTAAATAAATTAATATCTCTTAAGAACACCACAAGACATTGCCTCTGCTCTTCTGCTCCTTTTGTTTGGGGGGGAGCCCAGAGGAGATTAGATATAAGGTGTGAAAACAGAACAATCTAAATGGTTTCCAGACAAACAGGTCTTCTGACTTTCTTTGATGTAAGTAAGCTGCTGCTCCCCAACCTCCAGAGCACAGGAGGAGAGAACTGCTGTCCAAAACTACATACTATTACGGTCCAAAGTCTAAGAGCACAGGACAGGCAGTTGCAACAGCAATCAAAACCCTGAAGACAGATCTATTCCCCACAGCTTTCCAAGCTTATTTTCCTAATAAAATGAGGTTTACTCAACCACGGCCTATTCTCCCTCATTAACAGCTTCTGATTAAATTCACCAGTTTCAACCAAGTGCCGCAGCAAATGTATCAATTATTTTTCAGATTTTATTAAAGTGCTGCACAGGTTCTGACCTGGTAATTGCACCAGGTCTGCAGTGCCCCGAGAGCAGCAGGTACCTGCACTCAGCATAGCCACAGAAGGCATTTAAAGAACTGAAGAGAAATGCAGTGTGTGGAAGGGATACTACGAGAGACCAGGGGATACCAGAATAGTTGAAAAATAAAAACCTGCAGAATTTTCTTTTATTACTTGCAAAACCACTTCTTCACACTATTAGTGTTCAGTCTGCTTTTAAATTTACCTCCACCATCCCTCCAAGTCATATTTTGCTGTCATAAATAAAATGGGTTATAGTACACAGAATAAAAATTTTCATATACACTTTGTTCTTCCCCATCCCATGCTTCACCTGCTCCTCAGCAGCCTAACCAGAGGGCTGCAATCCTTTTATCTCCTGCAATCACACTGGTTGTGCTTGCCTAGAACCAGTGTTAGCAGGACAGTCTAGAGATGCTTTAATGACTTCCATCTCCTCCGAGACAAAATTAGAAGGTGAAAAGAGAAAAAACTGGCAGCAAATCCCAACAGGAGCCATGAGGAGCACCAGGCTGGCTGCAGCCTCGGCTGGCTCTCAAGTATTTGTTCAGTGCTATGCAAGAGCTGATGGTTTCACTCGTGCCAAAGCTCCACGGACCCCCGAGTGCTGCACGAGCACGTGTGGATCACCAGAGGGTGCTGCAGGGGCTCCGAATCCCGGGATTTGGGATGGGATCACAAACTCCGCACGTGGGGCAACTCCTTCCCTCAGCTTTTAAAAACAGCAGTTTTCCCTTGGGTCTCTCAGGAGTGGGAACATTCCCATCCCCTCTCCTGAAGGGAATGACTGTCGTTTCCCGGCAGATCCGCTGCAGTTTTACATAAGCTCCTTGTGCTAACTCTCTAGTCCTTGTAAATACCTGTGTGCCCAACAGGGTGCACAGACTAGTTCTGGGGCATCCTCAGAAGAGGAGGATAAAAACAAGCAGGTCACCACTAGGCTTAACTTGCCAGGACAGCAGTCCATCTCCTCAGCAACAGCACGACTAGAGCCCACTGAACTGGAGAAGTCTCACCGAGGGAGGCTAAGAGCATCTGCAGAAAGATTTCCTGCAAAGCAGCTTGTGGGATAACTCTGGGAGATCGGGTTACATTTCATCCTACTGTGAAGCCAAGGCTCCTATGAAGATAAGCCTAGGAAAAAATTTCAACCAGGAGCCACCAGGAGAATCCTTCAGAAGGCCAAGAAATAACAGCAGTTGAAATATTCAACTCTCCCACAGCCCCGTTTCACCTCCTGCATAAATCATTGGCCTTTTAAGGTCCTTTCCTCCTGTTCTACATAAAGCATCTGAGTGACTTCAGGACTCAGGAACATTGCTAACCTGTGTTTTACAATCCAGAGCTTGCAATCAATTTAAACACGTTTTGCTAGTTCCTTGAAGATACTGAATTTGCAGTGACAAATAGTAACACTGATTAAGAGCTTTTTTTAAAAAGGAAAAAATATTTAACAATTATCCGATGACAATTCTTGCTTCTGTTCTCTCCTCAAACTGCATCTCATATTAAACCCATGACAAAGTCTAGGGGTGGTCCTGAATTTCTCTGTCCCTCCCTAAGAACAAATGCTCTGTGTTTGTCTGATTTCGTAACACAGATCTGATGAACTATTTTTTAAATTTCAGTTAATCCAACTGCTAAATTTCCCATTACTCTTCTGACAGCTGTTCAGGTTAGCAGTCTCCAGATCTGTGACAAAGAAAATAAGAAGCAGCTACTTAAAATTCAGTATTTTTCTATGATATTCAACAATGCTGTTCCATGCTCTATGTGCTCCTTGGGAATTTTCAGGGCATGTGAGTTAATCACTAGAACTTCTTCAGATAGACCCATATTCCATAGCTTCAATATTCAATGAATCCCTGCCTCCATCTACTGACCACAGCTCTTTTCAGCCATCCATGATTTTGCCTCCTTCCCTCCAAGGAGGAGTTCTGAGTTAGTGCTCTCTAATGGAAACCATTAACACTTCTCCTTCTGGCATGTTTTCCAGAGTGGAGCCCAACACCTCTCCAAGCAAAGCTCTTCACGGATGTTTCAGTGACACAAGTCTGAGTTCCACCATTTGGAATGCTATGAACAAAGATAAGGAGAACAAGAAGACAAAACAAAAAGGGGAAAAAAAAAAAAAAATACCTCAACAATACACAGACCACAAAACCCCCAACACTCCAAAAGAAACACAGGAGGATATTAAGGAAGTCTCTAAGAGGAAATCCTCCTTCTGCACTCGTAAGCTTCAAATCCCAAACGGCAACTATCCAAGTAAATATGTGTATTATTAAACTCAGACTTACAAATATAACTCTCACAGCCCATAGGCTTAAAAATTTGAGCAGAAAGTGCTTTCCCTTTTTGTAGGCATCAAGTGAAACAATATCTCTTGCCGTATCTTCTCCTTTCCCCCTTTTTACTCTGAAACCACAGGGATTCTGTGCATAAATTTTAGACACCTGAATTGCAAATTAAAACCTCCTATCATGACACAATAATTTTCACAGCTTCAAGGAAAAATACAAATTCTGAGGGAAATAAACTGAGTTTAATTCCCTCAGTGCCTGACAACATCCTACAAGCAGTGATGATGGAACATCCCATTTTCTCAAACACTCTCCGAACACTCATTGCTTTGAAAGCTCACACTGGAAAAAGCAACATTTTCTAATTGCTATGTGCACCAACTTATTAGCAGTCATTCTTGTCAGCTCACAGCCTTCAGAACAGGATGCATGCAGTCATATCAGGAAGAGGCAGTTGCTGTGAAAGAATGATACCAAAAACAAGATGTCCCTCATGTTGATAACCTCACAGAGTGTTTCTGAGCTTTGCAGCACAAGTGCTCCACAAGATGGGCAATTAAATACAATTCAGAACATCTGGGGAAAGATGCCCAATTAAAAGCATTGTCATTTCTTTTGATATCTGAGAGGATAAAAAAAAATGGCCTTATTTCTCCGCCTCTCGGACTCAAGAGCTGCAGATTCTGTGTGATACAGGGGGTAAAGTCACATTATCCTGACACCTTTCCAAGGTTCCTTTCCTGGACACTGCCAAGGCAGGTCTGCTCTGCCCTTCATGTCCCCTCATCCTCTTTTGTGTGTGTATACATCTGTGAGGCTCAGAAGGTTCAATCTCGTGCTATTCTCTTCTCTTACAACTGTAATTCATCCATACCATAAGGGACACTAAAATCATCTCCTCTGCATTCTTTCTCTCCATGCTATGCTAATATCTCCAAGAAAGAAATGTTTAAGAGCACAGCCACAGCACAGCTCAGTTACAGATGTGCTTACATAACCATATAGCTAAAGTTTAATAATTTATCCCTTTGACCTTCCAAACACTGAAAGTGATCACAAAAAACGACAAGATCAGCACTCTGCACTGACACTGACCACAGCCTGCAAGTGTTCCTGCAGGTAAGAGATGACATTTCTGCTTTACATATTCTCTCAGCTCTCTGGTCAGCGTTCAAACAATAAAAATAACATTAGTCCAACCCATGAAATCCTAAATTACAGTGTTAGAATCGATCCGGTTTTCATATGAAACTGAGCCTCAGAAACACTCAAAGGCATTTGAAGTAAATGGAAAAAATCCTTCTTCCCCTCTATTATCACCAAAGTACCATGAGCACAAACCCATCCATTCCACACCTCACTCTTAAGGGATCTCTGACCACCACAATGAAGGAAAACATATTTTTCTTCTGTCAACTAGATCTTTATTAGAAGAAAAAAAGAAAGAAAAGAAGTCAAAGATGCTTTGTCATCAACGCCTGGTGCACAGACACTCCAAGCAAACACCTTTCCACAACTGTGCTTGGCTGGTAATTCCCAACACCTACTATACTTAGAACAGGCATGCAACAACACTTAGTAACTCCTGGTGAAATCACAGAGCAATCCAGAAAGCGTTTTTAAGTCTCCAGGTTAGCCCATAAGGACTTTGGCAGGATTCAAAAGCTCTCCAGGGACAGAGGCAAATATAACTGGGAGACCTACCTAATTAAGCATCACTAACATTTGGAATATAAAGTAGTTAATTCCCTGAAAAATAATTCAATTAATCACACTCTTATTAAGAGGGATATATCTTCTTCTCATCACAGAAGCACAGCTGTACTGCTACAACACACAGGGAGCAGAGCACAGGAGAAAAAGGTTCATATTCTCCTGCATCCAAATTCTGGGAAAGACTGGGCACAAAATTTAGCACAATGGTAATAAAATTCCTGCCCAATTCTTCACTGTAGCCTCGGAGTAAGGATAAAATGAGAAAGGAATAGATATATATATACACACACACCCTCCATACATATAATTTCAAATACTCCAGCTCAGTGACTGTCATGGGGGATGAAACCTCAGGAACAGAGTTGTCTTGCAAGATACTAATTCCTCTTTGGTGTCAGGTGGAAATGAGACTACACAGCACAGGGGGTTAAGTTCCTAAAGAACAAGGTACATTCCTACAGAAAAAGATTTAAGTCTGATATAAAGAAATCTATATAAACTCTTGCATAGCCATTAAAGAGAAGCCAAAAAATACAGTTGGTTTTTAAAAAAATGAGTCCCTTACTATGGAGGAAAAAAGTCCTTTCGACTCCCTCCGCAGTAACTGGAAGATCAAGTGTTAAAGTCAGAATGCAGCATTTGAGGGGGTGGTCAGAGGTAGCAATCTAGATCAGATGCTTCCTTTCCGATAAACAAAGCAAAATGCATTATTGCAGGCTACAAACTCGTTCTTTATTAGCTGGTGCTGTACCACAGAACACATGTTGGGGGGAGGAGGTAATTGTCATGTTAAACTGCTCAAGTTTAACTCTTAGCAATACTATTCTGGTTTGCTCCACTGGATCCTCTCTCAGTGACCTGAAATGGATTCGATTAGCTGTCAAAAAAAAATCCTGAAGTTTCTGACTGGAAGGTCAGCAACACTAACTTGGGGGGAAAACAAGAAGAATGTCTTGCTGTCATCTTACAAACTTCCTAAGACCTTGTAAAGGTGCGGGGGAAAGCCAGCAGCGTTCAGCTACTGCAGCTCCCACTGCACCTTCAAAGGCTTCATCCCTCACCGACACAGAAAGAGTTAACCCAAACCCACGTCCAGACCTCCTTAGGAACACAGCGGCAAGTCCATTCCGACAACTCCTGCATCAGCCTCTCAGGGCACGAGAAAAAAGGGACAGTGCACTCATTTTCCCTGGTGGCTTCACCAGGGCTGAAGGAATCAAATCTGAACACGAGACACGAGGCACCAAAGTCACCCACGATATCACAGACTGAGATTTTGACTTTTGTTCCATCTGAGAAGACACTGTGGCACACGTGAAGTAATGCCTTCCCAGTACAATAGATGTGGAACTCAAAGCGATTTGAGCATTACCAAGTTCCACAGCACATACACTGCCACATGATGTTCCAATTAATTCAAAGTGGGATTTGTTTCCATGAGAAGGAAAAGCACATCCCAGTGCTTTGCACACATTATCAGGCTGCTGTCATGACTGAACAGGCCCAAAGCCCAAGTTCTACACAGAGTATTTAATCCTTTCAAAATAGAAAATTAAGAATTTGGTGAGGTGAATGAAATGTGCTAATGTGAATTTTTAGAAAACCTATCTTTTTTTAAACTGAGCAAAAAGCTACAGATCTCTCTCCAGCAAGGCATAACCAACCACAGATATCACTAATGCAAGACACTCCCTAACCAGGAGAAGAACTTAGCTCCCGAACCGACAGAGCCTTGCAGAGTACATGGCACTACACCCCTTTTGGTTCACTGTGGCTGCAGAACTCCTCAGCTGTCTTTGTCATGCACAGAGGGCTGAGAGCAGGCGACGTCCCAGGCATTGTGCAGGGGCTGCAGCGGTGCCTCCAGGCTCGGCCCAGAATACACACAGTGACATCAACAAGTTATCTGAGAGACTTGGCCAACAATCGAAAATAAACCCCTAAAATCTTTGCTGCCCACATTAACCAGTTTAAGGTAAACCACACACCCTTCAGCTCAAAGGTTTCTAAGTAAAATGAATCTTCTGCCACAGTAAGCTGTTTTATCCTCCAGAATTATTTCGAGTGTTAAATTCAGCCATGAATTCTCATCTTACTGGTCCAACATGACTCAATTCTATAGATGAATTTATCTAACTTCATGAAATTCGATGTTCACCTGTTTTTCCATCTGTGGTTCCGCAGAGGAAGAAACCAATGTTATGTGAAACTACAAGACTCTCAATCCAGGGATCTATGCACAGGCAAAGCATTCCATGGGCTCACTCCGAGGAGAGCAGGAACCACGTTGGTTTCAACACACACTTCAAAAATGGAGCACGACGAGCAAACAACAAGTTCATGGCTAATTTATTTCCACCAGGAACAAACACCTCCTCACAAATCAATCAGGGCAAATCCTGATTATTATAACTGGTTCCATCCACACCAGAACTGTCCTGAGGCAGAGCCTGTCCCTCTCTCACTGAAGGATTCCTCTCCTCCAGGGATGATCCTTCCCTGCTGCCACTGGTGCACATCAACCACACATTTGGACAGGAATTATGGAGGAGAAAAATAACTGACCAGGGCAGTGGGTTATTTGCCTGCCCAAATTCCAGACTGGATGCCCTCAATCCAAACAGGCTCATCCCCAGCTGCCCAGCACTATTCTAATCCCTTAACATCAAGACAATTTGTTCCATCCTCTCCTTTTTGTTTTGCTGCTTGTTAAACAAGCACAGAATTTTCAAGTATCATTTAACAATTATGCCCTTTGGTGAACAAAAGTGCCAACATCACATCCTTTATTCCAATTACAACTTGTTATAATCCTGAATTATGTAATTGAAAGACTTGTCATTATTCTACACATGTTCCAGCACCTAACTGAACAAGAATTAGTTGAAAAGAGGAACCTCATCATTCTCCCCAAAATGCAAATCACTTGGTAGAGAGGAGGAAAAACCCAAAGATTACCTTGACATGTAAGAGGTGAATATTTAAGTCCTCTAAAAAACAGAGCAGACTGTAGGAATGTTGCCCTGACACCTCTTGCACAGGTCATTCAAACACTAGATAGCAATAAGAACAGAAATATCTAACAAAATAGAGATATCTAGTTCCTAAAAATAAACCAAAACCCTTTGCATAAGGAACAATTATGTGCAGACAGTTAACATAATTAACTTTGAAAGCTTAAAACCTTCCTTATGCTACACAAAAATTTCCCAGGCTGTGAAAAAGGTTTAAAACAAATACAATCTACACTATCAATTCCATACCAAACCATTTTTTTCCTTACTACAGTTTACAAATTAGTCCTTTTTGTTGTTCTTTTGTACTTCCCAGAACCTTTTTTTCCCCTCACTGCTCATCACAAATTCAGTCTTTGGATGACACTGGGACACCATGAGCTTAGACCAAGCAGTAAAAGACACAAAAAAACCCTCTTAAATTATCTGCTTTCCCCTACAGAATTCCAATTTCTCCACTCTGAAATTAACCCAAAAAAACCTCTTCTTGTATTACCTATTTTCCCTTACTAGTTTCACTCTGAAATTAATCAAAGAAAACCCAAAAAAACCCATTCTTAAATTATCCTTTCCCCCTATAGAACTCCAGCTCCTCCACTCTGAAATTAACTCCAAAAAAAATACAAAAAAAACCCCTCTTTGTAAATTATTTTTTCCCCTATAGAACTCAAGGTTCTCAACTCTGAAATTAACCCCCAAAAAACCTCATCTTAAATTACCTTTTTTCCCCCCTACAGAACTCCAGTTCCTCCACTCTGAAATTAACCCCCCCTAAAAAAACCCCAAAACTCTTCTTAAATTACCTTCTTTTCCCCTTATAGAACTCCAGTTCCTCCACCCTGAAACTGATTTTTAAAAACCCACAAAAAAAACCCTCCTAAATTATCATTTTTCCCCTACAGAACTCCAGTTCCTCCACTCTGAAATTAACCCAAAACCCCCGGAAAAAAAAAAAAAAACAACCAAAACCCTGTTCAATTATCTTTTTCCCCCTTAGGATCCAGTTCGTCCGCTCTGATTTTAAAAGAAAAAAAGAAACACATAAAAAAAAAAACCTCTTAAATTATCTTTCTCCCCCCTCAGCACTCGAATTCCTCCACTCTCGAATTAATCACCTGTCAAACCAGGTTGATGGTTAGATTTTCTAAGGTTTTCTGGATGTTTCACAGGGTTAGATTCCCTAAGCAGTTCCTCTCTCCTGGCTCAGCCCCTCGAAGCCAGGTAACAATTTACGGCAGAGAATAATTCTCCGCGAAGTTCCAAAATCCCTGGGGTTTGTATTTTTTTTTTTCCCAGCGGGAAACGGCTCAGCCCCCTCTCGCGCTGACCTGAGGCGCACACGGCGCACAGCCCGCGGACAGCGCTGCCC
>NW_008656300.1:0-3158 GCF_000695815.1 Acanthisitta chloris | reverse complement strand
AGGTCTCTTCCAACCTGGTTGGTTCTAAGATTCTCTGATTCTAACAGCAGCACCAAAAGGGGATTGAAAGCTCCAGAAGATTCCAAGGGAACCGCAGCACCAAGGACACCACAGAGCTCAGGGAGAAGCTGCTTAAATCCTGAGCTATTCTGTGCCCAAGCTGGAGGGCAAAGCCTTTCATCCATTAATTCTGCCTTCAAAGACATTTGGGAGCTCGTTAGGAGATGACAAAGCCAAGCAGGTCCCTTGAACCCGAAGAGCAAGCTCAGGAGATAAGGTACAATCAGCCAGACCTGCAATTTGCTGCTTGATTAGATCCCTCAAACCAGCAGGAAAATTAGGCAAATCATCACCCCAGACACGACTTAAGAGACTGGAAGGAACCACAGGTTGCTTGTTGTCTTGAAGGAGAGGAGATCTCCCCACGTTCTGGGGAGGTGGTGGTGGGATGAGAGGAGTTATTTAGGCATGGAGCAGACGTGGTTGGCATCTCCAGGACCTGCTTGGCCTGTCTAGCACAGGCCAAGGCCTCAGACAACTCCCCATATCAAAGTGCTCTGGGCAAACACCTCCCACATGGGCCAGCAGGAACATCTACCACCTGAATCCATCAGCACTTCCAAGGTTTGAAGTGCTCAGGAGGTTCTCCAAGCGAGTCAAGCAAGTTTAGGGGAGTCATCTATGGGAGGAGGTCTGGAGTCAACGTGGTGGTGGCCACACCATGGCCATGGTTTCGGTGCTGAGGGGGTTGGGAGGAGGTTTGTCTCACTATCTGCTCTCCACCAGCAGCAGAAGTGTCAGCAGCATCAACAGCCTGAGCAGTCACTCAGCACAACCTCCAAAGTGGCTCCAGCAGGAGACAATCCCAGAGTGGTTTGGGTTGGAAGGACATTGGATGTTCTCAGCTCTCTCCCAGCCTGGCTCCATGGGGGAGGTGCAAGAAAATCATGGAATGGTTTGGGTTGGAAGGGACCTGAAGGACCATCCAGTCCCACCCCAATTCCACGGGCAGGGACATCTCCCACCAGCCCAGGTGGCTCCAAGCCCATCCAACCTGGCCTGGAACACTCCCAGGGATGGAGCAGCCACAGCTGCTCTGGGAATTCCATCCCAGCCCCTCACCACCCTCCCAGGGTGGAATTCCTTCCCAATATCCCATCTAGCCCTGCCCTATTCCAGTTTGAAGCCATTCCCTGTGTCCTGTCCCTCCATCCCTTGTCCCAAGTCCCTTTGCAGCTCTCCTGGAGCTCCTTGAGTCACTGGAAGGGACTCTAAGCTCTCTTTGGCTCTCTTCTCCAGGCTGGACATTCCCAGCTTGCCCAACCTGCCTTTCCACAGTGTTTTGAGGGAACAACGAACCAATCCCAACCACTGAGACTCCCCAAACACTTGTGCTGACAACAGCAGAAACACCTCAAGAACCTGCTGAGAAGTTGGGGCCAACACTCCCTCCCGGATGGAGCAGCACTCCAAGCACCTAGAAGAGCTCTACACAATGAGAGATCCTGGAGAATCCAGGACAATTCCAGCCCTGATCATAGAATTATAGAATCAAAAAATCAACCAGGTTGGAAGAGACCTCTAAGATCATCGAGTCCAACCCTCCCGTGGTCACTAGCCCATGGCACTAAGTGCCACATCCAGTCTCACCTTGAAAACCTCCAGGGATGGTGAATCCACCACCTCCCTGGGCAGCACATTCCAATGCCTGATCACTCTCTCTGTAAAAAATCTCTTCCTAATAGCCAACCTAACCCTCCCCTGGCAGAGCTTGAGTCTGTGCCCTCTTGTCCTGCTGCTGGTTGCCTGGGAGAAGAGACCAACCCCCACCTGGCTCCAACCTCCTGTCAGGGAGTTGCAGAGGGTGAGAAGGTCTCCCCGGAGCCTCCTCTTCTCCAGGCTCAACACCCCCAGCTCCCTCAGCCTCTCCTCATGGCACTAAAAACCTCTTCCAGTTGACTGCACAATGAACATCAAGATTTTGAGGAAGCCCCAGACAAGCTGAACATGGTCTGAGGGTAATTCTGCTGCTGCCCCAAGCAATCCCTTGGCTCTGTGTGTGTTCCCACCCATTGCTTCACCCAACATTGCCCACTCAGCTCAGCTCAGCCTGTCTGGACACTCATTGCTCAGGGCAACGGCAGAGCTGGAAGGAAACTCCTCCTGCCAATCTCCAAGTCAATGACCCGTGTGTTTCCCCAGCAGTTGTCTGAGCTAAAAGTGCAGCTGAAAGCTGAGCAAGAGGAGGAGTGGAGAAGGAGAAAAAAAAAAACAAACCCTTTAATATCACGGCTTCAGCTTTTTTTCCATCGTGTAGAGAATTTATGGCTACTTAGGTTGAGAGATGACATTAAAACTGAGTAGTTGTAACCAGAGGTGAAATATGTAAGGAGTATCAAACGTTCTCCAGGTAATTGGAGGTGGGCAGAGAGTGGCACAGAGTGGTAAGGGGGTGGAATGGACCTTGGAGATCATCTAGGCCCAACTCCCCCTGCCCTGGGCAGGGACATCTCCCACCAGAACAGGCTGGTCAAGGTTTAGCCAACTTGGCTGTGAACAGTGCCAGGGTTGGGGCAGCCACAGCCTCCCCGGGGCATCCACAACCCCCTTAAGGCAACCACAACCTCCTTGGGGCAACCACAGCCTCCTTGGGGCAACCACAGCCTCCTTGGGGCAACCACAGCCTCCTTGGGGCAACCACAGCCTCCTTGGGGCAACCACAGCCTCCTTGGGGCAACCACAGCCTCCTTGGGGCAACCACAGCCTCCTTGGGGCAACCACAGCCTCCTTGGGGCAACCACAGCCTCCTTGGGGCAACCACAGCCTCCTTGGGGCAACCACAGCCTCCTTGGGGCAACCACAGCCTCCTTGGGGCAACCACAGCCTCCTTGGGGCAACCACAGCCTCCTTGGGGCAACCACAGCCTCCTTGGGGCAACCACAGCCTCCTTGGGGCAACCACAGCCTCCTTGGGGCAACCACAGCCTCCTTGGGGCAACCACAGCCTCCTTGGGGCAACCACAGCCTCCTTGGGGCAACCACAGCCTCCTTGGGGCAACCACAGCCTCCTTGGGGCAACCACAGCCTCCTTGGGGCATCCAGAACATCCTTGGGGCATCCACAACCCCCTTAAGGCAACCACAACCTCCTTGGGGCAAC
>NW_008656299.1:87974-107151 GCF_000695815.1 Acanthisitta chloris | reverse complement strand
ATATATATATACACACATATGTATGCTTCAAACTTACACCACTCATGCTCCACTTCTCTAACTTTATTTAGAATGGCACAATTGTGGGACAACTCAATGCTCTCAGGGAAGAAGTCAAATACATCAAATGCTGTTTCAGTGTCAAAATCAGAGCAAAACTGTGCCACAATGAAATGGCCAAACTCATCTTCTAGCCAAGACAGAGCCTTATACACCCTAAAAAAACAGCCAGGAGGGGGCATGTACCTCCCTTCCTAGCTGCAAATGTAGCTTGAATTGAAAAGTGTACGCCAGTACCAAGATTTCTTGCTGCAATTTAGAAATTTTATATCCAGAAATAGCCTAACCCAATCTAATTACCAAGGGACAGAGGAAGGAGAAGAAAAAGGAAAATATCAGCTATAGATCTTTGTGTATGTAAGAACATTTTTACACTATGGAAAAAATAAAAATACTGGAATTAGAGGCTTTTGATGTCAAATTGACCAATAGTGCACATGCCTTAGCTCAGCTCTTTTCTACAGCAGACTGCACACAGTGATTAAGTCAACTTTTGAGAAAAAGCAATTCAAAGCTCATGTTATTCAGAAAACTAACTTTATATAATGCATTATTTTGGAGTGCATTCTATCTCAACTACCATTTTCAGAAGACTTACATTATTGTATTATTATATACCACCACTGGCAGGGGAGGAGGGGAGAGGGTTGAAACACATCACTCTAACAAAGCTTCCCTTCCCTTGCTTTTCTGGCTTTCCTTCTGCTCTCCATTCTCAAGGCTACAGGAGAAAGAAATTACACAGATCATCTCAACCAACAAAAGGGAAAATACTGAAGATAAGTAATACTTCTGACAATGGCAGACACCAATTACCTTCTTTTTCTGATATCAGAAAAGCTTCTGGTGCTTTTAACTCGCAATTTATGAATGTCACTGACTGACATTCAACTTTTGTGTTTCTAGCAGACTTGCTTATTGTCATGCTAACATTTTATTAAGCTTCTTTTCTTCCCCCCCTCTTTTACCTTAACTTTCAAAACCTTGCCTGGAATCACTGTGCAGACATAAGCCCTTAATAACAAATTGGGCCCCAAGAGATGAAGTATTAGCAATCCACACCTTCCACCACATTTTAGATCAAGTTTCTGCTTGTTTGTTTTGAAAAGGTGAAACAGTAATTTGTCTACCATGTGTTCAGGATTACCATTCACTTATAATGGGTTATATATTTCTTAGAATTTTTTTCTTCCCTAGGTCTTCAACTTCATTTAAAACTACAGTTTTACATTCTATTAGACTCTCGTTATTAATAGGTACCATACATGAAAGATGACTAATATATGCAAGGAATGTGTTGACTGATTCTCTAATTAGTATCAAAACCCTACAATTAAATAAAATGTTTCCTTTCAATTCTTGAATCAAACAGTCGTCAATGCTTTGACCTTTTCAATTGAATTTATAAATGGGAAAACTTATGCCACACAGGATGGTGAACACTGAAAAAACATATTTATATCAACTGCTTTTCAGGCATTCTGAACCAAGATTATTTTTCTCACATGTAGTCCAACTTCTGTTTAACTTGCAACTGTGCTATCTGTCTCACACATTATTAAAAGTGTCTGACATCGACAATAAAAAGCACTTGCTTGTAAGAAGGTTTTTTAAATATTATTTTAACGATGCAGTGAAGAGAAGCTCCAAATACAAACCAACTACCATAAGGATTTCCTCCAAGACTGATAGACCAGACCAATCAGGCTTCAATCTACAGAAGGATTTTTAACCATATTCACCAGCCTCTCTAATCAATTGGCTTTAATTCCTTTTTGACACAATGCTTCAAATTCCAAACTGCTCACGGGTGTGAACTTGTTTAACCTCAAAAGTTACAATGCTGGTGACAAATAAAACATTGTTCAACAATGACTGAAAGAGAACCAGGGAAGTAAATGAAGATTAAGCTTCTTCATAGAACAAAATTGGCCTCGGTTTTCTCTGTGCTACTACCAACAGAGGATTTGTAGTAAGATCTACAGCAGCTATCAGGAGTTGCAAGCTATTTAGAGTTTCATGTACAAAAGTGTGTTCTAATGCCAGAAGTTCAGACAGTCATGATCCCACAAAGCTCAAAATTTTGAGGATAATATCTTCATTCAACAGAAATATCTTCAAAGTGTTTAACTGCCATGAAGTGCAAAGGTACAAACTGGAGAAGCACTTTACCATGTTTTCAACTTGAAGCACCCAAGTACTTCCAGCTAACTCAATGGGACTGACTCCAAGAGTAAAAGCTCAACTGAGGCTACTTAACTGGCTAAACTGGGACACAGGAGTCAGCTATGAGCATGCACCTTCATAATACCCAAAATACACAGTGACCAGCAGGAGCATTTATACTGCAATGGACACAGTCAATACAAAATATATTTTGAGGTGAGAATGAACAGTATGAAGAATCCCAAGCAGAGCAGTTATTTTATTCATTATGGGACGAGGGATATTTTAGCCCTCTCACTCTTTCATTTGTCACTGAAGACCCCAGAGTTATTTCAAGACACTAAAAGATCAACTAAGACTCCAAGGATATTTTGTGCCCTACATTGTGCTCTAAAAGAAGTTCTGAACTCTGTGAAGTTTGTATTTGTTTTACTTATCAAACTCAGTATTATTAAGCACCATTTCCACAGGGTTTGTCCTGACTGATATTATTCAGTGCTTTCACCTGGATGATGAAATAGAGTATACACACGAAGTGTGCTAACAGTGCTAACCTGGCAGGAATTACAAGAATGTTGGTGGACATGAGAATTTGAAGTGTCTTGACAAATTGGAGAAACAATTCTTTAAAAATAGAATGCAATTTGAAAAGGGCAAGGTTATACACCTACACAGAAATAATAAACTACACTGATACTGAGTAACAAATGAAATTGATAAATTGGTTGTTTTGCCAGCCAAGAGCTAACAAAAGAAAACCACAACAAAACACATCAAACCCAGGGGTTAAAAAGCACTTTTTCATCCTTCCTTTGCAGCAGCCTTTCATGCATCTGAAGACTGTTGTGATGTGTCCTCCTCAGCAGCAGCCTAACACCACCAGCTCTGTCAATGAAGATTATGTTAGCTTAAAATCTGTTTATTCCTTGGACTTTTTCCAGCAAATCCAAATCTGTCCAGAACTGGAGGAAATGCTCTAAGTGATGTGTTGTAACACAGAGGGGAGAAAAAAGATTTATTACGTTTTGTACTTCTTTCACAGTGGAGCTTGCCTAATTTTGCAGCAATATGATACTGACTCAGTGCACCCTCAGATAGAACTGACACTCTAGACATCCTTTTTTGCCTTTTTTGAACTATCCTTTTAAATTAGGATTGAGACTGCAGCATAGATTAGGTGTTAGAAGAGGTGTCCTCATGGTAGAAGTACCAAAGCACTGGCATAGTTTTCCAAGTGGAAGCTGTAGAGTTTCCATCTCTAAAAGGTTTTTAAGAAAATGTTAGGCAAACATCTGTCAGAAATCATTTTGTTAAACTAATCCATTGCTAAGCAGCAGAATATACTATACTGATCTCTCAGATCAGTTTCTGTCTTTCAGCACTGGATTTTCCTGTAAAAACATTATGTAGAGATAGAAAAATATAAGAAGGAGATGACAAGTGAGACTGATTAATATTATTGCTCACTGTCACAGCTACATGGCTGTGCCAGTGCATCTGAGCATTCCAATCCTAAACAAGAAAAAATCATGCTCACAACCAGCTCCTGAAATCTTGTATAGCTCATGAAAGTTTAACCTGAACATACTAAAGGATAAGCAAAAGGGGAAGTGGCAGCATGGACCTGAAAAACCAGTGCATTTATACAACACAATACTCACAAACAGTCTTTTTTTTTTTTCCCTTTCCACACAAAATTCTCTCTTTAAATTCCCCTTGAAGAAGATCCACAAAAGGCTTTTTGAGGTAATAATTGCAAGAAATCATAAGGAACTGTATTCAGTTCCTCAGGACCAGACTTCACCACCAAGAGATCTTTGATGTGGGGGTGGAACTGGTATTTTCACAAAGCTCAGAGCTCATTCTACAGGTGAGGCCACACAAGGATTTGCTAATTTGTTAGAACAGGTACAAAATCTTAGGTACAAGTGATGGTTCTGCTTAGACATTGTTCTAAAGGGTAAAACATTCTACAGTCAAGAACTCCATGCTGCAAAATTGGCCCTAACACTCTATTTGACATGATACACAAAAAAATAGAAGGACTTTTGAAAGACTTTGAATCACTATAGGTGGTAAAGAACAGCACTTCTAAATCCAGCTCTTGAAACTTGCCAATAAGAAAAGAGCATCCTATTCTCAGAGGGAATACAAGAACTCAAACAGCCAAGCTGATAAACTCTCTGAGCCAAACAATTTTCAATTTTACTTTTGGAATCTTTTTCAGGTTAGGATATGAAGTTACTCAGCCTCTAATGAAGACAGTAAATGAAGCTTGAGCCATAGACCAGACGAATATTAGAGAAGTCTGATGAAATTAAAAAATTTTCTTTCTAACATAACACCACATCCCAGTGTTAGGACTCATTAGGACTAATCTCAAGTTGCATTGATTTCTCTATTGTCTGTGCATCAGCTCATAATATAAGCACAAACATAAATCACACCTATTGAATTTATTGATACATATGTTTAAGAAACCTTATTGCTGGAATGAGTGACCTGCTCAGCACATAACATACCTCAGAAAAGGCTTGGCTCACTTCATCTTAGCTCCTCATCTTTAAGGATTGACATTTCTTCACTTTCCTAAACTAGTCCCCATGTTTTGTTCCTTGTGTTGAGCTGGGCAAAAGGAGTGACACACTGTGCTATCTCTAAATAATGATTTTAAGTATTTACACTTTAGGCTATTAATAAGGGCAACCTACATCATATGCACATAGTCTTTCCAAATATTAAAATTTAGTCAAATCACAGAGGTAGACATAAAAGCTTGGGTCCAAATAGCTATTTTAGTGGTCACAACTCCCATGTAACTGTTACCAGCTCCCTAAAATGTACAGCTGTCTGGTTCCTAGACCAAAATCAATGACCCTGATATACACAGCCCCTTGGCAGCTACAAGAGCAGGGCAATCCACAGCATGGGGTTCACACCAGTGAGCCCACTGAGAAGGAACCTGCCTGTGTTAGCTGACAAAAAATGCAATAGCAAGAGTTTAGCTCAAATCCCACCTGTCCTCCAGGCTTAGAGGTCTCACTCCATTTGACAGGGAGACACCTCCACCTCACATTTTCCTGAGAACGTAGGCACAATGCTCCTAATTCCTACTAAAGCCCTTAAAACACCCACTAAAGTCATGAGAATCTTCGGATTTAAATTGAAGATTAAGAGCTGAAGTACCTTTAGGGATTGATCCTCTCTCTTTCTCTCTCTCCAAAGGCAACAACCTTCTTTTTATCTTTTTTTTTTTTTTTTGGTTTGGTTTTTTAGGTTCCAACAGACAGAGGAGAAAGAAACAGCTTCTTCCCTTTGTGCAACAGCCCAACCATTAAATGTGTTCTGACACATTGAGCATCCAGATCACTCCTCCACTTTAAAGGATGCACACTGCCATTTCCCTGGCCACCATCCCAACAATCAGAGCAAACTCATCTGCAGGTGAACTATGAAGCATCTTATGTTTGCTCATAAAACAATTCATCAAGAGAGAATGAAATTTCCCTTGTAAGGCCAATGGTCAAGGCACTTGCCAAGGCAAGGGAAAAGAACTGACAACTGGTCTCTAACATGAAAACTGAGTATTTTCTTTACACTATACGCTCATTTTCATGCCTTGCAGTAACTAGTGCACTTTTGTACACAAGAAAAACTCAACTATTTTCTCCTCCTCATACAGCATATTCTTTCTTAATTATACCACAGCATTTACAGAATACAAAAAGTTTGGTCCTAAGAGGGCTGTGAATTATTTCATCCCCTGGAGAAACAAAAACAGAGACTGCTTAGCTGCGGGTCCTAAAAACACGTTTGTATAAGTTTTTTTCTAAAAAAATCCAAACCCACATGTTTCAAAACACTAGACTAATACACTGATGATGAGAGAAAAGAACATATAACTGAGAATTACTTCTTTCCAACTGCCCATTCAGGAAACTGTCATTATGTAAGTTCTGATCCGATTTTAATAATAGTTTCTTCCTGTATATTGCATTCCCACAAAAAAAAAAAAAAACACAACTGATTTTCTGACCTTAAAAGCAGTGTCTCATGTGATTTTTAAGTTGCAACCAATATTCAATGACCCAGGCTGACCCCTAAAATGTGCAGATTACTGTCATTGGGAGTGTCATAATAAATCTCAAATAACTTGATCCGAGTCTGCCCAACGGACTCAAGAGAGCCATGCTGGGGTTTTTTATTCAAGCCAAATAGCTCATGGAGTATTTGCTTCACTCTTTTCTGTCAGGAAAACAAAATGTTTGCAGTGGCCAATTATACTCCTAAGTATAGTTTTCTTTTGTGAGAATGTATCATTTATTTCATCTACTTTGCAAACAGCAGAAATGGTTTTTTTTATCTGTTGGTTGCGAACATTGCTCCAGTCCCTATGGCAATGGGCAAGTCCCTGGATCATTGCAGCTTTGGGAAGTTGACTCCAAGTACCCTGGGAGATGCTTTCTTGGGCTCTGGCATGTAGGGAACTGCAGCAACAAAACAATGCTGCATCCTGGCAATCAGCTGCTGCTTTTGTGGGACAACACTGGGCTCTGGTTCCCCTGGAAGTGAAACTTAAGGAGCCCACTGGGAGACCAGGAAGTCTTTTCAGTAACTTTGAAAAATAAGACATTAGAAAAATAAAGTCAATGCACAGATAACGACAAAAAGAAATTATAAAAGGCTTGGGAAAGTATTTGCACTCCATTTAAACCACTTGTAAACAGCTCTTCATCTCTCATACCACATCCACCTAGAGACAGCAAGGCAAGTACAGTTGAAATCAGAATATTTAACTTATTCACAACTAGTTCTAGGGCCAGTAACCAAAACTTCTGGTCTAAGCTTCAGAGAAAATATGTGTTGATCACAGGGTACAGCAAAGTTCTCAGCAAAAGTCAAGAAGCCTATTGGAAAAATAAAAAGTGATGAGGAGTCTGCACAGCTAACCTGTCCAAACAAATAACAAGAGTCAATCCCACAGTGAGATTCTGGGGTTTGCATCAAGTTTGATGAGATATAGAGAAAAAAAACATGACTAGCACTTTCAAAAGGAAACATATCACTTGCAGCAAACGAGAATTTAATAAGCAATGCATGAGTAACCAGGCCTTGCTCAAATAATGCAGCCACTTAGTACAACAAAACACTGGAAAGGAACAAACAAGAAAACCCAAATGTATCCTGTATCAGTACATTCCATGTAGTTCAAGTGTACTTAGTGCCTCCTCAACACATGGCTTGGCTAGTGCAGTTTTGATAGCATTCCTATTGTAAGCTTTTCATGCAAAAATTAATTACTTCTATCTGTCAGGCATCATAAGCTCTATTACACCAAAATGAGGTTTTGTTTGTTTGTTCCTCTGATGTTTTAATTATTGCAACATGATTACAACAGACAAAACAACAGCCTAAAGGTACAGATGTAACTAACATCTAAAATACACCAGTGTATAAATATGGATGAGTATGCACACAGCTATGGACGATGCTTCTTTTCATAAACAAGCAATTCACATAATCAAAGCTCAGAACACTTTTTCTGGTACCTTCACATTATTAACATCCTTCGAAATTGCTCCTCATCACAACAAAGTGACTTCGAGGTAATGAATAAACATCACTCATTCTTTTATGGGGTAAAAAGGTGATGGAGGGAAATGCACAAAACTCGGTGAGAGATCCTTGTAGTCATTAAATGGAAAAGCACAGCACAAATTGTGAAGAAAATAATGATTGATCACACACTAACATTTATCCTCATCCTTACATCTCACTATTCACATGTCATTCAAGCTTACTTCATGGTTAAATATTAATAATAGAATCATTAAGGTAAGAAAAGATCTTTAAGATTATCAAGCCCAAGTGATGTCTTAGACAACCAACACATTGTGAAACATTCACCTCTAGGTCACAAGCTATTGCTTACTACCTATGCACATGTGGATTTACAAAGCTGGGGAAAAAAAGAAAGGTAGTTCAGCTATTTAGAGGACTATAAACCTTCCAACCTTCCATCTTCTCAACTTCAGAAAGAATCTTGGTACCCAAATATGAACAGCTCAATTATCAAAACAGACAAGATTGTAAAATTGCAATTTAAAGATGAAGAGTGCCTAAAAGAAGCAATCATAGAATATTCAGAGTTGGAATGGACCAGCAAGGATCAAGTCCAACTCCCAGCCCAGCACCAGACAGACCCAAGAATCACACCATGTGCCTGAAAGCATTGTCCAAGCACTTCTTGAACTCTGTCATGCTTGGTGCTGTGACTGCTGCCCTGGGGAGCTGTTCCAGTGCCTAACCACTTATTGTTCCTGTGAGGAAGAATAAGCCTCAGCTTATTCTGTAAGGAACAGGTCTGACTTCCACGAGTTATGACCATTGAAAAATCCTATCCAAAAATAAAATACTAGACTATGCAGCTCAGTAATGAAGAGATCCACCTACTGCAGCAGAGTTAGATTAGATCCAAAGTTATTTTACTACTTGTATTATTATTGCTACTAGTACTGTGGTGTTGTGTGGTATTACATGAGACTGTCAAGCCATAAACTACTGAACAGGATCTTTGGGAAGTGAGCAGGAAGAGTCACCCTTTACATAAGTGCACAGGAGCATGAGAAGATAACACTGAATGAGACAAAATTCATCTAAACTCTTCAGACATCACTCACCTCAGTCTCTCACAGCTGCCACCCAAGCACATCCCTGCCTCACCATTTATTGAGGACTGTTCTGTGGTTCTCTTGCACTATAGTGTTAAAAATATCTTAAAACTTTTAATAAGTCATACTTCATCCATGCATATACTCTCACATCAGCACACAGTTATCACAGTCTTTGTCCCAGAGTAATTTGTTATACAATCAGTTGCTTTTCCCTTAAGATTCCTGATTTTCTTACTGTTTCTAACTTCAACACTTGATGGCTGTCTCAGGTTTTCTCAGCTTCACAAATTCTTGAAAATTCTATATGCCTACTGGTTTCACAAGGGTCAGATTTAAGACTGTGAAGAAAACAAGGGAGAATTTCCCTGGTTTAGTAATAAGATTGAAGGAAGAGTTCTCAAGCCAGTCAGTTCAGAATTAATTAAAATACAGGAGAAACTACCAGGGAATGATTTATATTCAAAGGGGATTATGGCTAACACTAAAATGTTTACAAAATCAATGGGAACCTAGCACAAAACAGATATAGCTCAGGGGAATTCACATTGATTAGATTCCCCTGTCCAAGATACAGTCCTCTTTGCCATGTTCCTCATTAATTCATTTCAAGATTTATGTGAATTGCAAAATAGATGTAACTGAGCTCCAGTTATTTATATTGTGTTAAATAAGGAAAAAAAAAAAGAATTCTACTCATCTGAAACTGAAATTCATTTGTTTCCAAACGTTTAATGAGGGAGGATGGTTCAGTTCTCCTCCACATTCATCATCCCTTGCACATTAATGAATATCCAATAATGCCAATACTAACCAAGAAATAACTGACACAATCTGTTAGCTCTCAGACTGAGCTGACAATTTCCTGGTGCACCCAAAACAAACCCAAGCACTCCTGATAACCGAAACACTGTATGGAAAAGACTGTAACTACATCTTTATAATAGTCAATGTTTTAGAGACTTGAATATAGAATTAGCAAGGTGTTAACGATTAAAAACGATGTCTGTGCACTGCAGCTCCAGTGCTGTCAAGCATCAGCTGCCCTACCAGCCACAAAGGCAGGTCATGTTTTAGCCAAATTGGATATTACTGTTTGTAGAGAAAAATCATTAAGATGAAAACCACACGCAGGGACAGTGCCAGGCTCTGAATTGATTCCTGTAGAAAAGAACGACTGGAAATTGTGCCTTACGTTCTTTCACAAACTGAATGCGCTTCAAACCACCACTGACCTTTTCACAATTGCACTGATTCAGCTAACTAGACTGAAAGTCAAAAAGCAAATAAAGTCACTAAAGGGGTAATGGGTTAAAACAAGCTCCAGAACACAGCAGAAGGCCTGACCTTCAAAGGTTAATGTCACTTGTGCCCAAGTAAATGGAGGAAATGTTTCATGACCAACATAGTAGTTCTTAAACAGGCACCCTACAACTCCAGTGAAACAGAATGCTTAACTGAAAAATAACACATGCATGAACCTGGCATCTCCAAGACTAGTGTCTGAACCAGCCTAATTGCTGGTTACACAGATTCTAGTATCTATCTTACCTTCCCACGTGCTTGCCTGATTTTCCCTTTTGTCATTTAAGTGACAATAGAAGTCAGTGTAAGTCCTGCAAAATTCCTCTTGCCTAAGAAACTCACAGTGGAAAGCAATGTCTATGTTCTAGTGGTAAGGAGAGAAAATAATCAGGATCATTGCTACTCCTGGAAATGCATCAGCAACAAACCCAGACTGCCGTGGTATCCCCACATAAGCCAAGGAAGAGCACAGTCATGACATTGCAAAGCACTAAATCAACTTCACAGAGAACTGTTTTACTGCCTTATGCATGGAGAACTTGAAAGTTAGAAAACAAAGACCTGAGTGATCTGCTCAGAAAAAGAAGGAATGGCAACAGCTACTTCTTGAACATCCACCATGACAATAGTGGATGTTCAAAAATACTTTCTAAACTCTCTCCTGAGCAGCAGGAGCACCACTAAGCTCGGTGTCTTTGGGCTCCAACACATGGAAAGCAGTGAGTTAGCACATGGTCAGTCTGTCACAATGGACATCTGTGGCCCCAGGAAACTGTCTGCTTTGCCTGTGCCTAGAGCCAACCCCGAGGCAACCAGGAATTTTTCACTGTAAACTCACTGCAAATTAGATCTTCTCTCTTTTGGCAAAACACAGGAGGTCTCTGAGCTAACCCTAACTCACATTCATGTCTGAAGATGCTACTGTGTATTCCTATCATTATCTCAACACTAACAGCTACCAATATGTACAGACACATTCTCTGGTGAAAGCTTAAAGGGAAAATATGAGTCATAAGAATTAGGGAACCAAAATAAAATGAAGATGAGAGGTAAACAATCCTAAGGAAGACAAGAGACAAAAAGGAGTTTGCATTGCCAATTTCATCCTAATTATTTTCAAACACTTTCTTAAGCCTGTAAGTGGAGAGATAATGATTTTCTACTATTGAAACACAGTGATCCCTACAGGGAGATGTTACATGAGTGGTCCCTACAGGGACATGCTATACAGCTCATGTATATGAGGCATATACAGCCTCAGTGAGTTCAGGACCAGAGATAAACACAGCAGACATCTTCAACAGAGCCAACAAAAAAAAAAATTAGGTTAATAAAATGTAATTATTCAGAAACTGTCCATAGTAGGAAAGAAATCTAAGATGTCTAATTTAGAAATGAAAAGAGAAAATGAAAAGAAAGTGATAAGGACAGACAGTGAAAACTTCTCTAGAACACCCTGAAGGGTATTTTGAAATTTACCCTTCATAAAGAACAAATACACTAACTGGAAAAATGGGAATATATTTTTTGGGGAAAAAAACCCAATCCTGAATACTAAAAATATTCTAAGAGTCAGCAAATCAATGGCAAACTAACATCAATATGAGAGTTATCTTTGTAGATGCTGTAAGTACTGTTGTACTAATTACAATTATTTGAATCACAATTTCATTCTAACTTTATCTCTTCTCCCCAGACTCCACAAAGATTCAGCTACAAAGAAGCAGATTATTGAAGAGAGGTGGATGTATCAGAAAAATGCACTTTTTGAGAGATTATTTTAGAAGTAGCTACCTACCTAAATGAAATTGATTTGTCTGTCAAAAATCTTACAGACTAAGAGAAATTCCCTTTCTAAAAATTAAATATGGACATGAATATTTTATAGACTGTCAATAACATTAAATAAAAATGGAAAAAAAAAACCCCTCATTTCTTGCTATGTAAGCAGTTTGATTACTTTTCTACACTTACTTCAGCCTATTTTGTGGTATTATTGTGCTGTTCTGTATCTAATACCTTCACCCAGTAAACCTCACACTATCCTAGCAATACAACAAAGGATGAAGCTAACATTATTCTTCCAGTTTCCAGACAGCAAACCAAACCAAGGAAATCTGCACATATATACACCAGGAAGGGGAGAGATCCTACACACATGAAGGCCCAGGTAAAGCTTCCTCCTCTTACTAGAACAAGACAATTGGAAAAAGTATTCTTGTTTTTAGTTTCAGTTCAAGTATAGCTCCTCATGCAGCACAATAAGAAATTCATCTTTTTCCTTTTCTTAAGTAAGTCTGTGTTTCCCTAAATTCATCGCATTGAAAAAAAAAGAAGGAACTGATTTTTTTTATTTGAAAATAATACTTGATACAAATATATGACACAAACATGTCTATATAGATTATATTTGTTGTCTAAAATTGTCAAACTACATTAAAATTGTTATATGCCAATGTAACCCTACCACATCTGGATAATGTCAACAGCCCAAAGTCTTTTAATAAATTCAGAATAGATTGCACTTAATACAGACACATCCTGTATCAGCAGCAGCCAACTCAATTTCAAATTAATCTGTACAGAAACCATATGGAAAACTGCAGGAAAAGGATGCAAAATGTGCATGCTGAAGTTCTGGAAAAAACAAAAAAACTAACACCAAAAAACCCAAACCCAGCAGAGACCAAACCATACAGCAAAGCCTGAGGTTAGCAATATTATCTTTTCCAACAATTTCTTCACTTTTGTGCTTTGTTTTCAAATGCACATTAACTTTGAATACCCAGAGCCATATCAGTAAGCCACTTACTAAATCTTGCAGGGAAAAATATGTTGGTATAAACTGACATTTGTCATGGATTTAGCCTGTTGTTCTTTTAGAACCAATTTTGGTTTTCATCTACTGGAAACAAAATATATTCACATAAGGGAAAAGACAATGGATAACACTTACTAGACCAGCCTCCAGTTATGCTGTTACCAAGGGCAAAAGATTTTCTATTAAAATTAATTTTAAAAAAACATTTTTACAACAAGCCAAATTATTTTTTCCATTTAGTTTAGAAGGATCAACATTTAATTCCCTTCAGTAGTTTAAAAAAAAATGATCAGTTGTAGCTGTTTGGTTTATTGCCCTTTTTTTGGTTTTCTTTAGCAACTAACTTTAGGTAGAATAAGTCCTTTAAGATTAATCATACAACTGGTCAACACAGAGTATCTGCTAATGTCCTTCTAGCAAAGCTGCTGTACTTGTGGCCTATATTACAGACCCTGGGCACTGTACATTTCCTGGCTCCCCAAAGCCCTAACCTTTCATTTTCACCTTCTTTGTACCAACACTCATCTGTTACCTTCTCCCTACCTGAGCTGCTGTAGTTTTGCAGCTTGGCAAAGTGCCACTGTGTCCCACAGGGTCACTACCCACTTATGGCTCAGCATCTGTTCAAGGAGCACCAGCACAAGAGCCTCAGACACACTTGTACCAAAGCAGCTGAAACTGCTTAAAAGCTTTCAGAAAAAAATATTCTTTTGAGATGTCTTGGCAATGAGAACAGCTCCTGAGGAGTTTAATGCTAATTTTTTTTCTAAGATCCTTAACATCTATATACAAACCTGAGCAAAATTATTTTCTACCCTTACTTCACTTGCATCCATTACCTCAGGTCTCTGTACTTTCTAGGCAGAAATCAGAGTCTGCCAAGTCCTTCATATGGGTTCTCCAGTAAATCAGGATTTTTCCTGAGTTCTCAAAATTGAGGGGATGTTTATTTCAGACTGTAATAGATCATGCTGCAGTGCACATGTTTCTCTCTTCTGACCTACCCATGCCAACTTTAGAGTTACATTTAGACAGCCTCAAAATTGGATCTGTTATTCTGCTATTGCCAGCACAGACCTTGAAGCATCTAAATGACATAATTTACGACACGCATTTTTACAGTCAAAAATCAAGCCCAATCCAACACGTTATCTATAAATTGGTTGTGAGAACTTCCATTTGGACAAGGGATTCCATGCCCCCAAATCATTCTTTAAGAGCAACAGAGAGACAGATTGAGCATCAAAACTGCACATCAAGTTCCTTTCAAGTCGCTGAAAAAATGTTTCTAAGTGCCAGCATTTAAATGACATTATCTTTTTCCCATTTCAAGACTTTCAACTATGCAAAACAATTGCCCTCCCTGCATACCCAAGCACTGTAAAAGGTAACCATAGCAAGTCAACAGCATCTAATGTTCCTCCAGGGCTCTCGACACAATACACGGTACAGGGTAAGAGATGATAGAATCACAGGACAAATTTAAGTTGGGATTTAATTGGAGGATTTCTATGCCAACCCCCTTTTGAACTTCACAGGCCCTTGGGAAAGTTGCTGTTCTGTCAGATCCTGGCTAACTTAAGGCTGTTGTGCTGCAATGGAAAAACACTGGTTTGCATATATGCATAAAGACACATACTTGACACATATTTCACACATACATGCACACACATGCCATTTTTTGAACTATTTCAGCTATGCTCCAGATTTTTATAAAGGCAAAACTTCAGCACTGCAACCTCTAAGTTTTAAGAGCTAAGAGCACAATTTTCAGCAACTTGTATAAAAGTACTGGTAAGTGGCTTCCATCCAACTCCAAGCAAAACCTCCTCATTAGATACAAACATTTCTCAGTATTTTCCAGTCCAGTTCAAACACAAGCAAACTTCTGATCACCACTAAAACAATTCTGATTTTTTTCTTTCCTCTGCTGCCAAATGTTTGGTGCAAAGACTTATCTGGTTTAAGCTGCCACAGTTCCACTAAAAACTCTTGCAATTTTTTTGCTTTTCCATTGATGCCAGCAGAAATGTGATATGTTTGAGTTCCACTAAAAACTCTTGCAATTTTTTCACTTTTCCATCGATGCCAGCAGAAATGTGATATGTTTGTCATAATTTGAAGAAATTTAGAAATATCAGTATCAAGACAAGGCCTTAATGGGTAATGGCCAGCAAGAGCTCTTTCTGCTGACAAGGTGTAATACCATACATATCAAGTCACCATTTCTTGCATGGATTTCTCCCTCTCTCAGTGCTGGAACATGCAGTGGGGACAATTTGCTGTAAAGGTGTAGCAGGATGCTCTGCCTAGAGTGGGGGTAAAACAACTACAACAACAGCCTATTTGCTAAGCTGTTGGTGGTGAATGGAGAAGAGGATCTCATACTGCTTTTGGTGTTGAATAATGCTGAAACCAGCCTGACCCATCAATCCCAAAGTTAAACATCCTGATAGTGAGGTGAGGATGTGGCAGACCTGGTAAAGGACCTGATAGAGGAACAAACAAGTGATACTACTGATAACTAAAGATGCTAAGCTGGCACAGCTGGCCAGGAGACACATGACTGACAGTCAATCACTTTATACTATTCTAGCCCAGTCTCACTTTTTAACAGCAGGGTCTGCTAGCATACATCTGCTCAGAGTAAGCCCAGTCTTTTAACAGCAGGGTCTGCTAGCATACACCTGCTCAGAGTGTCCTCTCTTGAGTGGGGACACCTTTGAGGCTGAGTGAGAGACTTCCCCACGGTCTGGGTGAGTAACATCAATCTCTAGTTACCAATTGATTTTGCTTTAATATAATTTCATATTATTTTGCTCTAAAACCTTTGCCTGAACCTCCCACTCTCCCACACTATTTAACAGCAGGGTCTGCTAGCATACACCTGCTCAGAGTGTCCTCTCTTGAGTGGGGACACCTTTGAGGCTGAGTGAGAGACTTCCCCACGGTCTGGGTGAGTAACATCAATCTCTAGTTACCAATTGATTTTGCTTTAATATAATTTCATATTATTTTGCTCTAAAACCTTTGCCTGAACCTCCCACTCTCCCACACTATAATGACAGGGTCGTTATAGCATAAAGATAATTATGCTGACCTAGAAGGAACATGCAACCAGGGTTTTTATATGCTCCCTACTGGTCAGCTTTTAAGTCAGAATCTGCTACAATTAGTAGCCAACAACATGGCACTGGGCTGTTCATTAACTCATCTATCAAATTATATCCCATACAATTCAGTAGAATGTAACCCCAGCATGTAGGAGCATTTATTGATTAGGGGACAGAACTCCCAACCTCTCCATGTGAACAAAAATCTCAACAGCCTCAGAGCAGGAGTTTGGTTTCCATTCTGAAGGGGTGAAGATGCTTTTTTTTTTTCCCCCTTTACCAGCAATGATTCTAATTTGTTTAAATGTAAGGTACTAACATAAGAACTGACAGTTGCAAGGCTGAATTTCTTGGGAGCCATAATTATTTATGACACATTTTTACAACAACTCCAAAACATATGGTTACCTTATTAGAAATTAGAATTTATTTTCATATAAATCTCAGCATGACATTACACCAAAAGAACTAAAGTTACTCCAGGGGATGGCAAGTAATTCTACAATCCAGGGTTCTGTAGCTGGAGTATGAATTTAAACTAATTAACTTGTAAATGTAAAAGCAGTTTTAGTAACAGAAACAATCTATCTAGAGCCATATAAGGCATAAACATCAACTTCCAAACCCTTGAATCTTCTTAGTAAACAGATTTTAACCTTTTGGTTAAAATCTTTCTGTCCACTAGGAAGACTATCATCTCTGCCTTTGAACTTATGACATTTACTTGGCAGGTAAAGGGTCTATTTTGGATTTAATTCAGTCTCCTCCACTAGCAGCTCATCATACAAGACCCCTGAAGTCTCATTTATTAAAGTCCTTATACCCACAAACACAAGACACTGGCTGCAATTTGATCATGTTATAAAAGATGCATTTTGATTTCATGCAATGGTTAAGAATGGTTAAGAATATAATTTTATGTAAAAAGTCTTTCTCTATGAAAACAGTAAGCAGGACAAATGTGTTATAACTATTATATCACCTAGAGAAGGGACTTTCACTGATAAATGAGATTATATACAGAGTATAAATTCAAATTTGATGCTGTCAGCTAGAGAAGGGACTTTCACTGATAAATGGGATTATATACAGAGTATAAATTCAACTTTGATGCTGTCATGTAACTGAAGTTTTAAAAAGCAGGTTAAACTTTCAAAGAAAGTGTGAACTTTTTAAAAAAAGCAACCTAGCATCAAGTTTTTGTTTATAAAGGAGGAGGAGAGGATGTTGTTTGGGGTTTTGTTTTGCAAATCTCCATTTGTGGACTTGGTTCCAACTGAAACACTGACATTAAAGGTGCATTTTGAGACAGAGATGATCTTGACTAACATTTTTAGATTCTTCTCCTACCCTCCTCTTTGCTAGGGTTTCAGCACAGAGAAAAATTCAGTGCATTTGCCATCAATATTTGTCCCATCTCCTGAACTTCATGAAATTACCTCTAGTATCTAGTGTGTATATATATGCAGCACAGAACACAAGTTTACTACAGCAGACAGTGAATAACAACTGTAGGAAACACAGGCATCTTGTGATGCAGGTTTTTTTTGAGACTACAACAAACAGAAGGATTCTCATTAAAAGCTGCCCCAGAAGTCAAGGCAGTGGACACCATCCAAAACCACAGTTGTACATCACTGCCACATGGAAGGTTTATATGGTACCACATAATGTTCATGTCACCTCCCAAGTCACAATGTGGTGAAATTAGAACAGCTGCAATGAAATCACTACAGGGGAGAAGAAGAAAATTCAGCAAAAATCACCTTATTTTACAGAGCAAGAAAAACACCAGCTGTGGAAGCTCAGTGGATTGCCAGCAGAATTTGACTCTGAGGGCCATATGCAGGACTGGGTTTATTCTTTTTCAGATCAAACTGCTCATGAAAAGTTCTGCACACTGAACAGATATTTACCTACAGGATGTGATGAGTCAAAGGATTAAACATTAGAGGCAAGCCTTGTGAAGTTCTCTTATCTTTGGAACCATAACAAAAGCCACACTGTATGATTAAAGATTTTTTTGTTCCAACAGAAGTAAGCTTATATTTATTTTTTTCCAGTAAAGCATGCTGACAGTGAGGCTTTTGCCTTTGGAACAAAATCATTAATCTAAAAAGGTTAATTTTTCCCAATTTCTGCAACAATGGACAAAAACCCACCACCTTCCTCCATGTATTGCAATTATTTTTTCTGTGTGACTCTCAGAAAACACACATTTTCTGACCAAACGTACACTCATGTGTCTTCAGAAGAGAGTTTTTCCAATATATTTATGTATCTATCTTTCTGTAGAGAAGTTCCTGACTACATCTGACATCAAGTTCAAAGGAAAAGAAACCAAAAGCAGTAGAGACCACTGTATGTGTCTGAAACACACTTATAAATCACAAGAAAATTAAAAGTGGTTTTATTCTTAAAATAGCTAGCAGCAACATCCTGAGGTTCCAGGCTTACTTTATCAGGCTGAGAACTTGATAGCCTTATGCACATAAGTTTACCAACACTCCTGTGTTGGGAAATTATATTGCTCCACAAACCTAAGGGAAGTTGGAATGGGATCTCTTGCTTTACAAGCTCAACTACTCAGACAACTGCCTTTCAGAGCTCTAAATCAAAATACATAAAACAGGCAAATAAAAAAAAAAATAGGAAGGAAAGTAGTAGACTTTGAATTTTATTGTCAAGTAAGCAAGATAAAAAGCTTTCTGTAGTCTGTCTTCTGGTGCCACATGCAGTATCAGGCTGTTGTGGAAGGGAGACTGGAGAGCACTGCACAGTGGTCAGGCACATCAGGCAGACAGCTTGCCTGGTGTGTCCATGCTGCATGCTTGGAGCCATGCAGAGTGGCAAATGAGCACTCAGTTTTCTCCTAAACCTTTCATTCATCTTTCTGCCATCTTCCCCAAACCTGCCAAACCCAGGAAAATCATCGCAACTCTTTCTTACAGCACAAAATGAGCAGATTTTTCTGAATTTGGCTAGTATTTTATAGCTTATGTGACTTTTTTTTTTTTTGAAATGAGCAATAATTTGTTAAC